>NW_011508929.1:0-600 GCF_000495115.2 Populus euphratica | reverse complement strand
AATCAATAAGAACATGCCCAAAAGATTATACAAAGTAAAATTAAAAATTTAGTTCCGAAATTGCCTCGCAGAACCCTAGGAAATGACCTGGAACAAGGATAAATAAATAAATAAAAAATTGCGGGAGGAATTTTACTCTATGGTTTTTCTTCTGGCTCTATTTATCTAGGGTCTCTCCTATATTATTTTTTTGGACCGTGTATTATCTCTAATTACCCTCACGTACAAAAAATGTCTCTTTTTTTTGTATATTTAAATTCTATTCACAACTTAGGCTTTACTTTGCTTACCTTTTTATCTCAAAACTCTTTCTTCTTATCTTTATCTTTTGTTGTATTTTCTTCTAACCTCCAGCTCTCCTTTATCCCAATTTATTTATTTTATTTTTCTTCCTTTTAAATGTGAGGAAAAATATAATAATTAGTTAAAAATATAATAATTCTGAGTAGCTATGGAGTTTATGTTGTATCTCCGTGTAGGTGGGCATGTTCCGGGTCAAAGAAAACCACTAAAACAAGTGAGGAACTAAAAGCCCAGACCATAAAAAGGCTAACTGCAGCCTATCCAAAAAAGGGTTTATTATAAATCTTTATTTATTTA
>NW_011508926.1:0-600 GCF_000495115.2 Populus euphratica | reverse complement strand
ACCTTCAAAAACAAAACAAGTGGTGTTATGAATCAATATTTAAATAAAAAACGTTATTTTCAAATTCAAATCTATTTTTTTATAAATTTTTAAGATCCAAGATCATATAATTTGAACTCCTTGTTTATATGAAATTGTTTGGTACAAAAAACAATTATTTTTTGTTATTGGATTCATCACAGCAGAAACTCTTTTTTTAAATTGAAATATAGCGAGACTCTCTTTTCATAAAAAACAATATATAAAAATAATAAAAATAAATCTTGATATCAAAATTAATTTTTATGACATTAAAGAAACTAATCAACTAATAAATTAAAAAAATAAAGGACTAATATATCCTTTTCAAATAAATTATAAATAATCATATGTATTCCCCGAGTTTTTTTATTTTTTTAATTTAACCATTTTTCCAAGATATATCACAACTAAATGTTTTAAAAAGTTCAATTACATGTACAAGAAAATCAATAATACATTTTTTTATTTAAAAACACTGCTACAGCCCACAATTAATCGTGAAAAGGTAAAAAACGTAAAAAAATGTACGCTAAAGCCGAACACAATGAAGAAGAAGTTAAAATTTTCACGAGGATCAAA
>NW_011508876.1:0-611 GCF_000495115.2 Populus euphratica | reverse complement strand
TCATATATAAAATCCTTTCTTCCTTCCCTCATTTCTACTTAACCCATACATTCAACAAATATAGAAGTGTGTAGAAATGGCAAGTTCCTCAGGTCATCAAATAAGAAATATTTGTGTTTTTGGTGGATCTAGTCCTGGGAAAGAAAAGGAGTTTTTAGAATCAGCAAATCATCTTGGTCAGGTGCTAGCTGAGAGAAAGATTCATTTAGTGTATGGGGGAGGCAGTCTAGGGAGACTAGGAGGTATGTTAATAGCTGTATTTTTAGAAGGTAGTCAAGTTTTGGGGGTCGTCCCTGAAGCTTTAGCACAAGGGGACATCATTGGAAAAACAATTGGAGAGGAACTTCAGGTCTCCACAATGTCGGCTCGAATGAATGCAATGTTTAACCATGCTGATGCTTTCATTGCTTTACCAGGTGGTCTAGGCACATTGGAAGAGATCTTTCATATTTTCTCTTGGGCTCAACTGCACATTTACCATAAACCCATATGTCTGTTAAATATCAATAGTTATTATGATAAGTTGTTGTATTTACTTGATCATATTGTGGAATAAGAATTTCTAACATCTTCTGCACGACAAATCATAATCTCTGCTGCTACTGCTAAAT
>NW_011508924.1:0-601 GCF_000495115.2 Populus euphratica | reverse complement strand
TTTTATTTATTTTAAAACACAGTAACAGTGCAAACATCAATTTTTTAAATTAAGAATAAAATACGTCACTTGACACCTATCTAGTTTCAACTAAATTATATTCGTTCAACAATTAAACTATGTTTCAGCTATCAATAAATCATTCGGAGATTCAAATTAATTCATCTTTGTATTGTCGGACAAAAAGCCTTCTACTTTGTGGAAAATAATAGTAGCTACGGTTTTAATAATAATAAAAGAGTTCGTGGCTTTCTGAGGCACCGCCACACCATCATGGAGAAAGTGAAAGCTGTGTGCTATTGGATATTCCTATCCTTCCAAGTTATTGGTTGCTTCCGGGATTAATAATAGTATACACCCAAGGGTTGAATTGCATTATCCCACCTTTCCACTTAATTATATAATAAATATTTTTGAAAAGAAAATATAATATAATAAAAGGGAAGGAGGGGGCAATTTACATTTGCTGAATGAAGATAACGCACCTACCAAAAAGAAAACATAATTATTATAATATTGAGGTCCAATAAAATAACACGCCCAAAAGGAAATGGTTGGCATGGGGAGCACTATCATTTGTGCATATATGGAACAGACTTTA
>NW_011508922.1:0-601 GCF_000495115.2 Populus euphratica | reverse complement strand
TGTAATATATTTAAGGCAAATCTCCATTTAATTATAACATACTTTATATTTAAGTGTTCATAATTATTTACTATTGTTTAAATAATAATTTTTTTAGTTTTTAATTAGAGTTTATTTTTTACTCAACAAGTTGTGACAAATATATATATTTTGACCCAAAACATATTTAGAAGAATTTTTTTTTATAAAGTTATGATTTTTGTATGAAATGACCGGCTATTTAATACTACTAAATCTAACTAGTTAACGGGTCGAGGTAGAAGATTGGAATTTAATTATGTTGTAGTTTTGAAGCACGACATAATCAAACTGTGCTTTTTCATCAAAAAAAAAATTAACATACATTAATTCGCTATTTTTTTGATTTATTGTGCTAATTTTATAAAAAAAAATCATAATTCATAATCATATTTACAATTATATTAAAAAAAAGTTTTTATTCTTTTGGCAACTTTACCCCTTGACCAAACCCAACCAAAAAACATGAAAGATGGTCTTACTAGAAGGTTAAGGGCTATGTTCTTTTAACATAGGCAAGAGATTTTGAGTATATTTATTTTTTGTATTTTAAAAATATTTTATAGTATTTTTTTATTTTTTA
>NW_011508923.1:0-601 GCF_000495115.2 Populus euphratica | reverse complement strand
TAAATTTTTTACTATTTAATTATAAGACTTTCATGTCACAGATCTCATATTTGACAGGTTAGTATTTTGTTATAAGACTTTCAAGATATGGATCACATGTTTAACAGGTTAGCCCGGTTAATTCAGATTTTTTTTCATTAGTTTTTTCTCCATATAGGTTTTTTCTTCTTTGTTTTTCCCTTTTTAACTAAATTTTTTAAATTTATTTTGTTGATATTAAAATTCTTTCTATTTAATTATCAAACTTTCATGACACGGATCTCAGGTTTAAAGAGTTACCTAGTTAATTTAGATTTTTTTTCTTTTTCTTTATTAATTTTTTCTTCCTATAGGTTTTTTCCTTTTAACCTAATTAGGTTTTTTCTTCTTTTTTTTTTTACCTTTTTTATGCCTTTAACTGTGGACTGACAGTGGAGTCCATAGTGAAAAGGCCAATGCCTTTTGTTTGTTTTTTATTTATTTTTTTAATTAATTTTTTTTGTTTATTTTAGTTTGGTAATGTTAAATTTTTTTTTCTATTTAGTTATCAAAGTTTTATGACACGGATCTCAAGTTTAACGGGTTAGCCCAGTTAATTTTGGAGTTACCAATCAATTTTTTT
>NW_011508918.1:0-602 GCF_000495115.2 Populus euphratica | reverse complement strand
GTCTTCTACTTTTAGAGATCAACGTAGACCTAACATGATGCTTTAAAACTTAAAATAAGGTCAATAATAAGTCCATGAGTCTCCTCAAACTGCAAACCAACATGAGATGAATATAGTATTCTATTAAATCATTTGCTTCATAAATAATAATAATAATAATTTTAAAAAAATTGTTAAACTCCATATTCAAGTTTTGATACTAGCTTGACAAATATCCACCAATAATAAATAACTTGCAAGTAACCTAGGAAAATATTTTGGATAATAATGACATGCATATAAATAAATTTAGGATAAAACACATAGCTAAGGTAATCTTTCTTTGAAAATGATGCGATAAGAGTAATCTTTTGTCTTTCTTTAAGCATAATCAACCCTTTAGTTAAATATAAAAAACTAATGTATATTTTTGAATTCTTGTTTTTCTTAAAAACTAGATGATAACTTTATTTTTTATATTTTTTAAAAATTTTGGAGGTCTATTATTTTTATGTTAGGTGCAACACAAATAACACCCAATCTTAGTTGTGCTATTCGAATCTATCTCAAAACTAAAAACTTCAAGTTTTAGTTTTTTTATGTATTCCCATAATCCTTATAAT
>NW_011508916.1:0-602 GCF_000495115.2 Populus euphratica | reverse complement strand
TTTTTAACGCTAATCATACCCAAATGATAGAAGCTGGCTCGTTCTAAACTGACAAAAATATTCAAGGATGATTAAATCAACCCATAAGTAATTAGCATAAATAAATAATAAACAAAGGGGTAATACCTCCTTCTATTGTTGTTAAAATTGTGTGTTAACTTATAAAATTATATGATTTTAGGAGTTAATATGTATCTAACATGAAAAATTGAATTAAAAATTCAAAAACCAGTAAAATTTAACTTGACTCGTGAAAAATCGATAAACTCGGTTAAAATCATGATTTTGCACCCAAGTTTACATGTTTATAGAAAGTATAAATACTATTGTTGATTCCTAAATTATCTAGCTCTATTTCTAAATTCACATTTTTCCTTCTAAAAAACTCTATTTTTGCATTCTCGCTAAACTATAGAACTTTAGAAATTACACTGCAAAAAAAATATCTGATAAGGCAAACTCAATAGTTGCAACAAATGGTGGGACTTTGGAGGTATGGCATGAGGTTTAGTTATTGTTTAGAGGATACTTGGTAGGTTATTAGGGGTTGATTTGTGTTAGAAGGATAGTGAATAGAGAAGTAGTTAGTCCTAACATAAAAA
>NW_011508913.1:0-602 GCF_000495115.2 Populus euphratica | reverse complement strand
AATTTACACACACAAATTTCATATATTAAATTAGTGATAAAATTACAATAATAAACTTGATTAAAAAAATATTTTAAAAATATTTATCACATGCATAAATTCTCTGATTATTAATCAAATACGAATATTATTTTGAATGGAAAAATATTCACATGTTTTTAGAGATTTTAACAATCATATAAATTTGGTTTATTTGATTTGATTTGATGAAAAATATTAACATAAAGATTTTATAATTTAAATATTTTTAAAAATATTTTTAATATCTAGATTTTTTTATATTAAAATGCATATATTTATTCCTTTGTTTACATAAAGTTTAATTTAACCCTAGAGAAATGAATGTTAATTTTGATCTTTTGTTCGTTCTTGATGATTTTAACCCTCAAAAGATGGAAAATTAGCTCTACCTCTCATAATCATGCCAATTTGGTCCTCTTTCCTAAGAAAAAGTGAGTTTAATAACAATGCTTTAATCCTCTCTCATTAGTTAATGCAAAACGTTTTAAATCCCTTTGCCAACTCATGGACAACTCGGTCAACATCATTTCCTAAGAATAATAAATAAAATTAACCGTTAGATTTGGCACATTACCTATAAA
>NW_011508915.1:0-602 GCF_000495115.2 Populus euphratica | reverse complement strand
ATTAAAAGGCAAAGGAAGGATTATGTTTTCATTCTATGATATCGAGGGGTTTTGACGGCGGTGGCATAATTTATGGTTGTATAAATTTATGCTGTAAAGAGTTGGCTTTTTGTGTTTTGGTTTTTACCTTGTGTTTGGGTGCAAAATCCAGTAGAAGTGTGGTAAAGTGAACATCAAGAACAGCTGAATCTTAAGATGGAAAGGGTGTCATGTCCTTCAGGCTTTGTCCTGGTATTTTCTATTACAGTTTATAGGCATTGTTACAGCAAATCATATTCCTTTTTGTATCCATGTATTGTTTAGTGACGCTAGTGTTGATGAAGCCTTCGAGGGAAAATCTGGGGAATGGTCGGAAAGTAGATAGTATTAGTTGCTTGCCTGCATCTCGCAGCAGGTCTGGACTCAAATCTTTTTATCAGCACTGAAAGAAAATATAGGCATTAACAAAGACCTAAAACACATCGGGAAAACACTATAAACAATGCTTTCACTATTTTACTCCGCATTTCAAAATTAAAAATCAATGGCTTGAGTATCATTTGTGGATTGAAACAATGTTTTTACTGATTTGCTTCTTATTCCAAAAATCAATGGCCTAAGCA
>NW_011500781.1:81861-89891 GCF_000495115.2 Populus euphratica | reverse complement strand
TATATAAAGTAGACCTAAAGCTGAGATTTATAGCTCCAAATATGACTAAATTACCGAATAGTGTTCTAATTTGGATTGCACCGATATCTTTTTTCTAATTTTGGTCATCTCTTTGCCCTTGCAATTTAAGTTCTTAAAGTCATCAGATCTAAAAAGGCCATTATCAAGTCCAAATTGTAGCAACAACAAAGAAGCCCGAATCTGTCTTCCAGCCCGAGCACTGTTCTGTATTTTGGCCATATCTGGAGTTCTAGAAGTCCAAATGAGCTGCATTTTTTACACAAGAAAGCTGAGACAATTGCCTACAACTTTCATGTTTGCAACTGGCTCCAATTTTGACGTTATCAATGACGTTTTGGGCAGACAAGAGAAGATATAGAGTGTTACCAAGTCAAGAGTTGGCTACCCACTCATCAATTACTCATCAAATTAAAAGTTTCTAATTTTGGCCTAAAAGGAGACATTTGCCATGCATTTAGGCATCTTGGTTTCTAGATCAAGATCATGCTCTTTCTTTCTTTTTGTATTATTGTAATATTTAAGTTTTGCTTTCATTAATATATTGTTTATGCCTTTCATTTCCTTTCCTTTACTTAGTTAGCTTTTATCTTATTTATGTTCTTATCTTGTTTATTTATGTTTCTCTTTTTCATTATGTTTAGCTAAGTTTATTATGTCAAGGTGAAAAGGTTACACTAATGGTGTAAGAATAAGTATAATGTAAACTTAATATGGACTTTAATGTTTGATACTAACATATTTTGTATTTGTTATCTTGTTCACTCTTTAATACCTTGCTTGTTAAATGACTAATCTTGATTACTTGGCACTTTCATAGCCCATAATGTATGGTATAACCGACACCTGAGCTATGAAAAGAACTTGATTTGTTGTTAACATAAGTTATAATCATGAATACTTAACGAGATTTACAAGTACTAGCATTAATCGAATAAGATGACTAATATAATCATGTTAACAATCTATAATCTGATTGGAACCTCCTTTGTGTGTGGTTTCCAATTCAATAATAAGAGTTTATACTATACTTGTTTGACATACCATTAGTGGAACCTCTAACCTTAACATTTGTTATTATTATTGTTTAATCCTTAAATTAATTTTCCATCTCCAAGTTCTCATCATCTTCTTCTTCTTCTCTTTCTTTATTATTATTATTATTAGTAGTAGTACTACTACTACTACTATTACTATTAATACTACTACTACTTCTACTATTACTATTAATATTACTACTACTATTACTACTACTATTGTTGTTGTTGTATTATTATTATTTATAATTTATACAATTAACCTCCTTATGGTTGAACCCTGGTCTTGCCGTGTTATTTATTACTTCGACACTCCTGCACTTGGGAGAAGACATCAATCTTTTGACCGTATCAAGGACTAAACAGTTTAAAATCATGTTATATTTTTTTAAGAGAAGTTCATAAAGAAGGAGAAGTTTACCTGCTTTATTCTATAAGGTAAGGAGATTGTAATGTTTTGAATTAAAAAAGATATGAAAAGGCAATAAAGTACTTAGAAGCTTAAATAGAAAGTATAATTAAATGAGGGGTATTGTAGTAATTGTATAAAGAGATGATAAATATAAATAAGAAGTAAAAAAAAGAAAAGAGGGATCTGAAATTTTAAGAGAGAACCGATAGTAGTGAAGTGAGAAAGAAGAAGAAGAAGAGAAAAGAGGGAAATTAGAAGGGAAATAGAAAAGAGTTGAAGAAAATAAGTTTAAATGTAAGATTTAGGTTTTTAAATGTATAAATGTGTATAATATGTTTTCTTAAACTTTAAATTTCAGTTTTGATAAATGTTAGGGTTTTGAAGATTTTATTTTTAGTTTAATTGACGAATTAATTTTAATGTTATATAGTTGATTGTTTAGTTGATTATGGAAGATTGTGATGATTTTGAGTTGTGAATTGTGTAAATGATGAATTTTGAGTTAGAAATCTAGAAAGAACAGTAGATTTTCTGTTTAAATTCTGGGTTGGAGGTTGAAGATGACAAAATTTTGATTTGGTCCTCAATTTGTGAAAATTATAGTTTAGTCCCCAAACTTTGGAGAATTACAGATTCATCCCTGAAGCATATTTCAAGATTCTAAACAGAATAAAAGATGAATTATGGGCAGAATTCCTGTGGTCCGAATAAAAGATGAATTATGGGAAGAATTCCTGTGGTCCTCCAATTTGACAAAAATTACAATTTGACCCTAAAAATTTGAAAAAAATTCCAGAATGGTCCCTAGAGCATAATGAGATATTCTGGATAGAATTAAGGATTAAATATGGTCATAATTTTAGTATAGTCATGGATTTATGATATTTTTAGTTTGGTCCTCCAATTAGATAAAAATTACAAATTTGGCCCTAAAAATATGATAAATTCCAAATTGGTCCCTAGCTATAATATTAGCATTTTTTTTTTCTGATTGATTTAATGAATAAATGAGGGTTAAATAGTGAATTATTATCAAATCTTATTATTTGTTTTATTATGGATTAGATTTTGGGAAAACTGTTTAATTTATGGATTTTTAGGAAAATAACTAGTTTAATCTAAAAATATATAGGGTTATGAAATATACCCTTCGATAAGTATATTAAATAAGTTATATGTTCTTTTGAGTCATTGTTGAATATGTCTCCTTTGTATTTAGGTAATCCTGATATTCTACCGCTAGGACGCCAGTAAGATTTTTTCGGTATCAGCTTTGAGTTCTGTTTGTTTTTGAGTCAGGTGTGTGGATAATTTTTCATATATATATAAAAATTATAAATATTTGATTTGTTAATATGAATTGGATCATGCTTCTTGATAATATGAATGTTGATTATTATCCTTATTATAATAAAACATGATCAATTGTTGAATCCGGATTCTTAATATGAACTTGTATATATTTTGAATCGACTTTTGAATTGATAGCTTCTCATTTGATTAATGACATGAGTTGAGCCTTAAGATATGAATATGTCTGTTTGATTATGATTATGATTATGATTATGAATACATGGTATGTCAGTCAAAATACCTATACTAATAGGGTAGTGTTAGTCTTTGTGCACATCATATTTGAACCTTAGTTGGTCGAGGAAGTCACCAACCTATGTGGACTGATCATCCCATAGTACAGAGCCTCATGTTCATTACATTTTGATTTCCTTACGAGTTATACCATATGATATTCTTGTTATGGCCTATTCGAGAAACCTTCTTATAAGAACCTAAAGCCATAATTGTATATATATTCTCATTGTTGTATTACCTGAAGTGTACATATTGAATGTTATCTACTTACTGAGTTGTTGAACTCACCCTCTTTTTATTTATCCGTTTCAGGCTTATAGTTTGATAGCAGGTTACTTTTGTTGGACCTTTAGAATCTACTCTTTTAGTTGTAATTTGTACCTTTTCCTTTATGTCTAGTTAGTACTCTAAAACCATGAAATTATATTAACTCTTGTATTAAGACAATTAAAATTATATTTTGAAGTTAGTTTGTTGTTAATGCCACGTTAAACTCTGATTGAGTTATTCAAAGGATAAGATTGTGTGTAAGTTTGAGTTCACATAGTTATGGAATCTTGAAGAGGAACCTTATCTATGTACCGGTCATGGATTTGGAAATCAGATTATGACAAAAGCTATAAAAGATCAGGAGACTTTGCTGCTGGAGAAGATTAAGAGATTTTGTTGTTGAAAATCTCTACTTGAAGACTAAGTCTTTAGGAATAAATCTGATTTTATTTGATTTGTTTGTTATATAATTTTTAAATTTAATAATATTTGTTTCTAACTAAAATTACATCTATATTTAAGAGAAATCTGCAATCAATAAAATCATCTTCTTTATTTTCTTTCATTTCTGCTATTATTTATGTTCATGTTCTGCAATTAGTTTAAAACAATTAACACATGTAAACATCCTGATCCGTTTAACATTTTTTCTTCTTCTAGTAGAAGAAATACTTAGAATAGTAAAATGACTCATCTTTCAGTCAGTAGTTCTTGATGGGAATTCTGCTGCTTGAGTTGTGTTGTGCCCAAGTTGAGCTATCTTTCACCACTTTAACTATGCTTGGCAGAGCATTACAGCCATAAAGAGCTATATTATATGAATTTTGTAGCATATGAAACAGGAGTTTCCTTAGGGTCATTATCATAGTTTATGTTAATCATCCGTTTCTTAGTTGTTACATGATTGCGACATATAATTTGACCGCAATTACAAAAATTTTAGTTGAAAGAGACTCAGTATTAATTATAACCATGAAAAATAGTTCTTTGACTTGGATTAAAGGGGTTTACGTGTTTTTCCTGCTGACATTAGTTGATAATATCGGTAGTCTTTACTCTGCAATTATTTGGAGGAACGAAGAAAAGTCTAGAGAAGGATGTTAATAGTCAAAATGGCCATGATGTAAGCAATGATGAAATATTACTAATGATCATACCAAGGAAGAACCTTCTATTTTATTTCATGTTATATTTTCTGTTGAAAATTTCGAAATGTCTTGCAAGACTTTTCTATTCAAGCATTTGATCAATTCAAAATTCTGAAAGTTCCACCTCTTCATTTCGGAAACTGCAAAGCAGCTACACAACACCAAATAAATCTTTCAAGAAAAAATAAGTAGATGGTTGTAGATTCTATCTCCAGAAACCATGGGATGCATGGCTTCCTCAAATCTCCCTATTCTTCAAGCTCTCTTTGCTTCTCTTCTGCTTCTCACTCCAAAAGTTTTTTCCTTTGACTGTTCTCGAACTAAAGGCTCATCATTATCTTCACTTGAGGCAAACCTTTCATGGCTTTCTCCTAATCAAGAATTTGCCATTGGATTTCAGAAACTGCCCAACGATAATGAGAACCACTTCTTGCTTGCCATTTGGTTCCATAATATACCTGAAACAACCATTGTGTGGTTTGCTCATACAAAACCAGCACCAAAAGGGTCTACTTTAAACCTGACTGATGAAGGGACGCTTGTACTCTATGATCCTCAAGGAAATAGTTTATGGGAGCCTTCAACAGGGGGCGCAAAATCCATGTGCGCTTCTATGAATGATAGTGGCAACTTCATGCTCCTGGATGGAGACAAAAATCCCATTTGGGAGACCTTCAATGAAACAACTGATACAATCTTGCCTGGTCAAACGCTTAACATGGGAAGCAATCTCACTGCTCGATATTCTCGAGAAAGTTACGCTAATGGGCGCTTCCAGCTACACTTGCAGCCGGATGGAAACCTGGTCCTTTATACTGTAACTATGCCAACTGGAGCTGCTCGTGATGCTTATTGGGCCACCGGGACAATGACTGGCAATTCTAAGTTAGTATTTAATGAGAATGGAAATATTTATGTCACAGATGGCACCCGATGGGTCTACAACCTTACCAAAAATGATGCTGGGTCGAGTCAAGATTTCTACCACATGGCAAGGATTGATTATGATGGAGTCTTTAGGCAATATCATTGCCGAAAGAGCAAAGCATGTGGCTTGAAGTGGAGTGTGGTGAAAAGATTTCCTGAAGATATTTGCTCTGCAATCCTGACGGAGGTAGGAAGCGGAGCTTGTGGCTACAATAGCATCTGTGTTGAAATAAATGAAGAACCTGATTGCTTGTGCCCAGAAAATTATTCTTACTTGAATGAATCTGCTAAAAATCAAGGTTGCAGGCCGAATTTTGAACTGCCAAGCTGCCGGCTCAATGGATGGGAATCAAACCTTGAGCTAGTAGAATTTGTTGAGTACACCAACACAGATTGGCCACTAGATGATTATGATCTTCAGATTGGAAGTGGGGTGGACTTGCAGACGTGTAAACAACTATGCCTTAATTACTGTTTTTGTACGGTTGCCATTCATAATGGTAATAGTTGTTGGAAGAAGAAGTATCCTCTGTCAAATGGAAGACGCAAGCCTAATGTGAATAGAACAGCTCTTGTGAAGGTTCCTAAAGTTAATGTTACACAGCTCTATCTCGTATCACTCCGCCAAAATAACAAGGACCAGTCGACAACGGTCCTCATTGTGTCAATACTCCTAGGAAGCTCTGTGTTCATTAATATCGTTATGACATCAGCTATTTTAATTGCCATATACTTCTCGTATCACAAGAAATTATTGAACATTTCATCGGTTTCAAGTGTTGCTTCGACGAATATTAGAAGTTATGCATACAAAGAGCTTGAACAAGCAACTGGTGGCTTCAAACAGATACTGGGCAAAGGTGCTTTTGGAACGGTGTACAAAGGTGTATTAGCATCCTATCCCAAGAGGTTTGTTGCAATCAAGAAGTTAGAGAAGTTTGAAAAAGAAGGCGAGAAGGAATTTAAGACAGAAGTTAGTGTGATTGGTCAGACTCACCACAAGAATCTAGTCCGTCTGCTTGGTTATTGCGATGAGGGGGAGCACCGGCTCCTGGTATACGAGTACATGACCAACGGTTCCTTGGCAAGCTTACTATTTGGAATCACCAGACCTGATTGGAACCAAAGAGTGCAGATTGCCTTTGGCATTGCAAGAGGCCTAATGTACTTACATGAAGAGTGTAGCACTCAGATCATCCATTGTGATATAAAGCCTCAGAATATACTCCTAGACGAGTTCTATACACCTCGGATTTCTGATTTTGGACTAGCAAAGCTCTTGGTGGCAGAGCAAACTCGAGTGGCCCGCACGAACATAAGAGGCACGGTCGGGTACTTTGCGCCTGAATGGTTTAGTAGAGCATCAATCACAGTTAAGGTTGATGTCTACAGTTTCGGTGTTCTGTTACTAGAGATGATTTGTTGCAAGTCAAGTATTGCATTTGGAATGGGAGATCAAGAGCAGACACTTATGGATTGGGTTTACGCTTGCTACTGCAAGAAGAAATTGGACGAGTTGGTTGAAAATGACGAGGATGCAAGAAATGACATGAAGAAGCTAGAGAGGTTAGTAATGGTGGCTATTTGGTGCATTCAAGAGGATGCTTCACTCAGACCATCCATGAAGAAGGTTACTCAAATGCTTGAGGGTGTTGTTGATGTTTCCGTGCCTCCCCGCCCTTCAATTTATTGTTCAACATGAACTAGATCATTCATCATTCAATTTATTGTAAACTTTATTTGGCATAATATTTTATTTACTTCTCTTTATCAAACCCGATCGGTAAGTTGATTCAATCAAAGAATCGAATCTCGAGTTACACAGATTGACCCAGGTCAATCTGAATCAATCCAAAAAAATTTAAAAAAATATTTAAAGTTTTAATATTTCATATAAAAAAATTTAAAAACAGTCTATGTGAATATAGACTATATATATTATAAATAATAAAATTTAAAAGATTATTTCAAAAGGTTTTTTATCCCATTTTGAAAAGATAATAAAAGATTATTTCAAAAGGTTTTTTATCTCATTTTGAAAAGATAATATGCTATCTTTTTAAGTTGAAATATTTAAAATATAATTTTTTTCTTGTGAACATAGAGTATATATATTAAAACTTCAAATCCCACATTAAAAACAATGACTTTTTCTTGTAAACATAGAATATATATATATATATATATATATATATATATTAAAGGACTTCAAATCTTACATTAAAAAAATAAAATATTTTTCTAATGTTTATATAGTTAATTTTGAAAAATATTAATAACCAACTAAAAAATATAAAAAAAGAGGGGTCTCTAGATAGGAGAAAAAAACATTTGAAAAAAAAAAACTCTACCAGGTTTTGCCGGATCACCCAGGTCACAGGTTGACCCGACACATTGACCGGGCTTGATCATTTTTTTTTCTCTAGCTAGTCTCTCACTTTACCTGAATTAATCCAGCTACTAAATTAATCAAGTCTCGGATCGACTTACTAGGCTACTCCAAGTTTAATAACTATGTTCCTCTTTTATTCACTATATTCTAACAGTCCTTAAAACACCTGTATGAAATCTCACTAGCGGACCTACAGTTGAGTCTGAACATCCACCTTTAAGAAATATCCAAATAAC
>NW_011500781.1:72115-75921 GCF_000495115.2 Populus euphratica | reverse complement strand
CTGTTTTCATAAAATCAGTATATAGGCTGGAAACCTGTGACCCGATCTTTTAAGATCATTCTCAGGTATAACAACGCCACGTACTGGTCTTAAACTTCTCTAGTATATATATATATATATAAATAATAGAAGAGCATTTGGATATATTAATAAAAAAAAAGAGACTATGAATGGTCTAAAAATTTGTAGTTCTATCCAATAATAAGAAGGAAGGTTAGCTGCTGAACTACCACTCTAATTCCATAAACAAGTCCTGGTTGGCCTTAAATAGCCAATATGGTGGCATCAGTGTTGTGGGGGGCAGATATTCCATAAGTTTAGTCTTTAAACGTAAGAGATTAATAGAAGAAAGCTGAGATGAAAGGTAAAAATTGTATCAAAACCGAGCAAGAAGGTATTTTAGCAAAGAACTAAGGGTGGAAAAACATATGGACCTTGTTCCTAGAATTCCTAGTTAGTTCAGACCACCTCAAAGACAAGTTTTTAGAGACTTAATAACTCTTCTCACCTACCCATTGAACTGCCAATTATATGAACTAGAAGTAAGAGTACAATAGTTGATTAAGCAAGCAAATAAGATTAATTGATATATCTTTAATGTATCGTGCAGAACTTATGGTGCTGCCACACCTAGTGACAACGTTTCTTGCTGCTTCAGTGCTTGAGGAGTTTACGATATCACCTTCAGCAAATATCTTGTATACAGATAAAGGGAAAGAAAAAGAACGGAATTTCTATAAGCCCTTTAACAATAACAACCAAAACTCTATAGACACAAAGCTAGGCTACAAACTATTTCAAAATATTTTTCAAACTTACATTTCAGGATTGTTAGAACTCATGAGAGTTTGCCTCTAAAGTTTGAAACAGTCTTAGTTAGACTTAGTCTATGTTATTGTTTCATATCAGATTCTTGCTCCTTAATTTTCTGTTTCATTGGTAGATGTAGTGCCAATAAAATTTGATAGTAGCTGAGATGTTTTAGTAATTTTAGTTTGGTTGTAAGCCTATAAATAAGCATTCTCATTTGTGAAATGTACTCTGCCTTTCTTCAACTCTTAAATCTCAAATTATCTATTTCTCCCTGCAAGTTTTAGTCTTTTATTTTCTGCAGATTTAATAGTGGTATCAGAGCTGGATTCCTATGGGTTGTGAGACAAGTTTTCTGAGTGTTTGAGTGCTAAACATAGTGATGTTGAGTGCAAACATATCTATTTTCAGCACTACATCTGTAATTCAGTGTTCAATAGTGAACACTGACCTAATTTTTAGATTCATGACCAGTATATAATAAGAGTCCTTTCCAGAGTTTCATATTTATGCTAACTTAAATTCATATATGAAATTATTATTTAAATAACTTAATTAAAGTTCAACATAACAGTAATAATAAAATTAACTTCATAATATAATTTAATTATTTCTATATAAAAGTTAATACAAATTCATAATTGTGAAACACTAACTAGATATAAAGAAAAAATACTAATTACAACAAAAAAAACAAGTTCTGAAAATCTAATAAAAATAATCCACTAATAAACTATAAACTTGAAAAAGATAAATAATGAAAATGTGAGCTCAATAACTCAGAATAGATAACGTTCAATATACATATAATAGGTAATAAAACAATGAGGAATTTATATACAAATACGGCTTTAGGTTTTTATTAAAAATTTTCTTAAATAGATCATAACAAGAATATAATGAAGTAAAGCTTGTTAGAAAATAAAAATGCAATGATCATGAGACTCCATGTTGTGGTATGATTAGTCCACACAAGTTAATGACTCACTTGACTAACTAGGGTTTAGATATAATATGCACAAAGACTAATATTACCCAATTAGTATGGGAAAACATGTGAAAGTTTGAGAATTTTTTGTTCCCTTACTTCTTTCTTAGAAAATTTTAGAATTGTCTTGTGATAAATGTAATGTTCTCCTTTATTTTATCATCATTATCGTCATCATTGTCAATAATATATGGTTTTGAATGCCAAATTCTTCTTTAGCTTATTTTCTAATCTTGGTTTTCTATGGTGATTTCATAAGTCATAAATGATTTAATGAATTCTTCCAATAAATGTTTGGCAAGGTCTTTAGCTTCTCGAATTACCATCATCTTTATTTCCCAAATCTTTCACAAGGACCTAAGGATTTTGTTCACAATATGATTTTGTTCACAATATCAACATTAGTATAAGTTCTATCCTAGTGAGAATTCAAATTCTTAGTGATAATTGTCATTCTAGTAAGCATACTAGTTAAGGATTCATTTGAAAGCATTTTAAATAATTCATATCGATACACTAACATGTCAATTTTTTGTTCCTTTACTTGATTTGTTCCTTCATATCTTATCTTTAATGCATGCTATAAATCTTTATTATTATTACATGATGTGATCTTATTGAATTCACTTCTACTAAATATACAATACAAAGTATTCATAACTTTAACATCAATATATAAAACATTTTATTATCATTGGTATAATCACTTATAGCTTTAGGAAATGTTATATTATTTTTTATCTTAGTAGGCTTGTGAGGTTCATTTCCAATATATAACCACAAATCATAATCAATATATTAAAAATATATAATTATCTTAACTTTTCAATAAGCATAGTCATTAACATCAAAGAAAGACGGTATAGAGGTTGATGATCCGTCATTTTAAATATTAAAATTAATTGTTGTCTTTCTATTCAAAGTCCAAACAAACTTATATAAATGAGAACTGTGATTTGATATCAATTGTTATTCTAGAATTAAGGCAACGATAACAACTAAGGGATGAATTAGATATTTTACTAATAATAATAATTATTGTAATTAACTCAATTAAACACAATTAACATAACTAACCAACAATATAATTCAGGTGTTTAAATTAAAGAGTACAGGAATAAAAGTTGCAAACTCAATTTTTAACATGGTTTGACAATCCTATATCCACATCTTGAAATAATATAAAGGTTTTAATGTATAAATATGAGTATGACTTATGATTGATGATTTGAAGTTTTTTTACTCTTAAAATAGCTTTTATATGTTACCTATTCAAATTTTGTGCTTAACTTTCAATTAGACAAACTATATATATATATATATATATAGAAAAAAAGTTGTTTTAATTATAGCCATCACTATTTCTCTAATAGCTAAAATGGTCATCTGGTTCAGATTAGTCAATTTATTTGATTGATCGATTCCTGCAGATTTCTAGATGTTTAATCCTGATGAATAAACACTCGATCTGTTCAACTTAAAATCCAATTTTAACAATCTTAAGCTTGATGAATCTTAAACTAACTAAATGTATATCAATCTTATAATGCATATAATGTAAAGTATGTAAATTCATTTTAATTTATACTATCAAGTAAGATATAAATATTTACATAATAAGCATTAAAATGAATGTTTAAAAACTAAATCTTCACTTGCTTTGTATCTTGGACTTATTAATTTAATTATTTCTTCATTTAATTCATTATGTTTGTTGATGATCTTCCTATAAACCTGCTTAAAGTCAAACTCAACCAAGCATATTATGAGTTTATTTTTATTTAATTATTAATATCAAAAAATATAAATATTAATATATGACTGATTAGTACTTAAAAGTGTATTTTTATCATGGTTTTATATTATCATTTTGCACTTGAAGTATCAATAACTCCTTAACTAAAGCATGTTTTATAATAATATATCTAATAATATAAGATACCTTTAATTTATGGTAAATGTTCATTTCAAATGCAGGCCTATCATATAAATGAAAGGATTGATTGAT
>NW_011500781.1:66437-71188 GCF_000495115.2 Populus euphratica | reverse complement strand
TTGTTATTGTTTTTGTTGTTGTTGTTGTTGTTATTGTTATTGTTATTGTTGTTGTATTATTGTTATTTATAATTTGTACAAATAACCTCCCTGTGGTTCGACCCCGGTCTTGCCGGGTTATTTATTACTTCGACACTCCTGCACTTGGGAGAAGACATCAATCTTTTAGTCGTGTCAAGTTTTTGGCGCCGTTGCCGGGGAGGTAAGTTCTTGTATAAATTATAGTATTTATTTTATTTTCTCTTTTCACTTTTCTTGTATATAACTTTGTTTCTTTTCTTTTGTTTCTTTTTATTTTGTTTTCTTCCTCCTTCTTTTGCTTTCTTGTTCTTCTTTTTATTTTATTCCTACACGTGCATGAGAGTGTGGTCACGTACATCAAGTGGTAGACTTTGTAGGGTATCCTCATCATTTTCAGAAAATATGGCCGAAGAAGATAATCAATCACTTCACAATGAGAATAATGAGAATAACCGTGCTAGAACACTTAGAGATAACATGAATCCCACAAGAACAAGTGCACCATCATGCATAATTTTTCCTCCCGATGCATCTCATTTTAATTTTAAACCAGGTATTATTCAACTTTTACCTTCTTTTCATGGCTTAGAATTGGAAAATCCATACTTGCATTTAAGGGAATTTGAGGAGGTCTGCAACACATATAATAATTTAAATTGTAGCATGAACACCATCAGATTAAAGCTTTTTCCTTTTTCATTAAAAGATAAAGCTAAAACATGGCTACAAAATTTAAGACCAGGATCCATTCGTGCTTGGGATGAAATGCAACAACAGTTTTTGAAGAAGTTTTTCCCATCTCACAGAACAAACTCTTTCAAAAGACAAATCACTACTTTCACTAAAAAACCAGGAGAAACATTTTACCAATGTTGGGATAGGTATCGAGACTTGCCTAGTACTTGCCCTCATCATGGTTTTGAAACATGGAGATTGGTTTCACATTTCTATGAAGGGTTAACACCTAAAGATAGGCAAATGGTTGAATTGATGTGCAATGAAACTTTTGAAGATAAAGACCCTAATGAAGCAATGGAGTACTTAGACTTGTTAGCTGAAATTGGGACACCGCGGGTACTTATAAGGCACCGAGTAAAACTCAACCTCATACATCTAGTGGAGGTATGTACAACCTTAGGGAAGATCATGACCTTTAAGCCAAGTTTGCATCTTTAGCTAGAAAAGTCGAGGCACTAGAATTGAAAAAGAGTGGTCAATTAAAATCTGTTGAAAACATTGTGTGTCAAATCTGTGAAACAAATAAACACTCAACCAACAATTGTCCAACCTTGCCTTCTTTTAAGGAATGTCTCCATGAACAAGCCCATGCTTTAAACAGTTTCGAAAGGCCCAATCATAACCCATATTTGCAAACATACAACCCTGGTTGGAGAAATCACCCAAATTTCAGTTGGAAGAGTGAGAACAACAATGCACAAACTTCACAACCACCGTTTCAAGCACACCACAATTTCCAAAATTCTCATGGATATGCACCACCTTATGCTCCACCTTCTAAAAGAAATCTTGAGGAAACATTGCATGCATTCATTGAAAAGCAAGAGACAATCAATACTCAACTTGCTCAAAACATGATAGATTTTAAAGATACTCTTGCAAAATTAACATCTGCTCTCAGTTTCCAAGAGAAAGGTAAGTTTCCATCTCAGCCACAACAAAATCTCAAGGGGCAATACAATGCAAATGCAAGTAGTTCTAGAAGCCAACACATGGATCAAGTCAAATTAGTCACTACTTTACGCAGTGGTAAGGTTATTGAAAAACCCTCTCTTGAACCTTATGAGAAAGATGATGAGTCAATCTCTGAGGGTAAGGAAGAGGTTGAATCTGAAAATTGCAAAGAAACGACTGATTCACCGCCAGCACTTCCATTTCCTCACGCCATGACCAAATAAAGGAAAGTCAATCACAACTCTGAAATTTTTGAAATTTTCAAACAGGTAAGGATCAATATACCTTTGCTGGATGCTATTAAACAGGTTCCTTCCTATGCTAAATTTTTGAAAGATCTATGCACTGTGAAGAGGAAACTGAATGTGAAAAAGAAAGCCTTTTTAGTAGAACAAGTAAGTGCCATTCTTCAGAACAATAATGCTTTGAAATATAAAGACCCTAGATGTCCTACAATTTCTTGCTTTATTGGAGAACAAAAAATTAAAAGAGCCTTACTTGATCTTGGTGCTAGTGTGAATTTATTTCCATATTCAGTTTTTCAGAGTCTCAATCTAGGTGAGTTAAAACCAACTTCTATATCTCTTTTACTTGCCGATAGATCTGTAAAAGTGCCTAGAGGAATAATTGAAGATGTGTTAGTACAAGTTGATAAATTCATTTATCCTGTGGATTTTATTGTCTTAGACACAAAACCTGTTGAAGCATGTAATTCATTTCTTGTTATTTTAGGACGTCCGTTTCTTGCAACTTCTAACGCATTGATTAATTGTAGGAATGGACTAATGAAGCTATCATTTGGAAACATGACATTGGAGATGAATATTTTCAACATTTGCAAGCAACCTGGAGATGATAATGATTTACTAGAAGTAGATCATATTGACGAATTAGTTTATGATCAACTTGAATCTACTTTAAGTAAAAATGAGTTGGATGAATCCGAAGATTTGCAAATGATTTATTCTAAGGAAGAAATTACGGATGAAACAAGCACAAAAAATGTTGATGCAAATCTTTTGTCAATAATGACAACAGATTCGACACCTGACATCACACCAATCGATGATTATTTTCCTAACGAATCCTTACTTTCTCTTAGTCCAATGCCTTGGTATGATAAAAATATCAATTTTCTTGCTTTAAGAGATTTGCCAGCTGATTGGAGTACCCAAGACAAAGAAAAGTTTTTGAACGAAGTGAAGAATTTTTATTATGATCACCCTAACTTATTCAAATATTGTCCTGATCAAATATTTTAAAGATTCATTCCTGATAATGAGGTAAGTAGTGTCATTAAACTTTGTCATTCTGAAGCATGTGGAAGTTATTTCTCGTCAAAAAAGACAGCTGCAAAAATCTTTCAAAATGGATTTTATTGGCCCACCATGTTCAAGGACACACATGCATTCTGTAAAACTTGTGAAAATTGTCAAAAAGTTGATACTGATAAAAAAGTTTTGTTTTATAATTCTCAACGCTATTCATTCCCTAGAGAGCTAAGATCAAGATGGAGCAATCCTTATGGGGCCTGTGATATTGAGAATTCAATGAATGACAATGATTTTAAGGAAAATGGACATCGTTTAAAAGCTTACTTTGATAATTTTCCTAGTGAAAATGAATCAACTAGTTGGAATGATTTTGTAGATAAAGGTTGATTATTTTGTTCTTCTCACATTATTTTTGTGTTTCTTTTCTAGTGATTTTTGCTAGTTTCTCTCACCCCGGTCAAATGGCGGACAACGGTACTCCGTGACTTAAGTCGGTTCTTTCAGTTTCCCACAATAACTGATATTTGTGTATATATTTGTGCAATTCTTTGAATCTCTCTTCCAATTCTCATTTGAAAATGGACACTAATCTTGAAAAATTGAAAAAGTATTTTCCCGCTCTGCCTCAGAATGCGATTACAAAAATTTATTGTGCTAGATGTGCAAGATTGAGATTGTTAATGAATCATGGAATTCCTGAAGATATTCGCTGGTTGATTGAAGCAAAGGTCTGATTATCAGGTGAGTCCTCTAATTCCTTCATTTCACACATGCCTGGAACAGGTAAAAGCACTTTTGCAAAGAAACATCGTGCAAAACGACTGAAAGTCTGTCATCGATGTGCTAAATGGACTTGTAATACACAATGTCGTTCTTTAGGAATGGTATCTATAAATCGTGAAGATAAAATACAATTCATTAAGGATGGCCTGAGTAAGCAGTCTTTAGATAATCTTTTATTGACTCTTGAGACGCATCCTAGTGGAGATGTGCATCGTGTAATTCATGATTTATGGCCACTATTTCATAAAGAACATGATCGATTTAGTCTTGGGAATCTGACTAAAAAATACCCTGTTTGCCAGTTTTTAAGAAAACTAGATGGGAAGCCTATCCCCGACCCATAGAGGGCGTTTAAGCCGTTCTTGGACGTAAAACCAAGGGAAGATGTGAGCCACAATCACAACTGCGATTTGAATTTTCATTTGTAAAAACTTGTGTCTTTTGGTTTTATTATTGTGTTTTGTTATTTCTTATTTTTGTTTCAGTGTGTTTCAGGTTTGTTAGTGTTCGTTATTTCAGGTGATATCTTTTATACTCTATCTTTTTACCTTTAAACATTGAGGACAATGTCTCGTTTTAGTTGGGGGGAGAGGGTAGTAGTTGATAAAAAAAAATTGTTTTCCATTTCATAAAGCATGTGCATAATTGTTGTTACTAGGATGGCAGAGTAAAAGAACTCTTATGTATAAAGTGACTCTTAAGACGCATCTTAGTAACCATTCTTAACAAGGTCTATTATAGTACTTCTTGAAATATTCAGGTTTACAAACTCTCACATTGTTACCACTTAATTCTGCTCATATACTTATTTAACATGTATTTTTAAACCTTAATTTACACACACACACTTTAACATATGATTGTGGGTTGCATATTGGATTATTACATTATTTATGTTCTTTTGTTAAAGGTAACAACTAAGGGAAAGGGATTGTATATAATTAAAAAGAAAAAAAGAAAAACAGGAAAAAAAAAAAGAAA
>NW_011500781.1:45853-64433 GCF_000495115.2 Populus euphratica | reverse complement strand
TTTCCTTTATTTATAGTTTGATCCAGTTAAAATTCTATTTCCTTTATTTATAGTTTGATCTAGTTAAAATTCTACTTGTGGGTAGTTTTACTTATTGTTTTTCATTATTTTTGAGCTGTAATTTCTCACTTTTTATATAGACAAATTCCACGTTTTAATTAAATTTTATTTAAACCCCTTATCTTTCAATTTAAAATTTTATCATTACAAATTTTTATGTTGAGGTTTATAGTTTTAATAAAAATAATTGACTTAGTAATCCACAAGTTAACCCTATAATTTAATGAGAATCTTTTTCTTGATTAGTCCTCAAAACCAAGTCTAACAACAATGTTAATATATATATAATTCAAATATAAGAATGGTGAATTATAGACAATTGACACATTATGAGCTTTAAATAATGTTATATCATCAATTTCAATGAATAAAATATAAAAAATAGCTAAAATATAATATTTATTGATAATCAATTATCAAAATAAAAAGAATAAAGTATATTACATGTCTCTTACTTTTCTAAGATATAACCTTTAAGAATTACATTTTATAATTAATTAAAATAAAATATTAAACAACTTAATCTTTCACTTTAAAACAAATAATTGTGTTGTACGATTTAATTTACCTACGAATTACATTTTATATTCAAATATTAAAAAATATTTTTTAATTTATTTTTTATAAAATTGCCAAATATTTAAAAAAATCAACTTTTTGAAAATTTACTTTTCATAAAAATTATTAAAAAAAACTATTTTTCAACAAATTCACATAAACTGATAGTATATTTTTTTCACATCTTAACGGTATATTTTTGGTACCATCAAGGAGCTTACAAGGGTTTTCCATCATAAAAAAAAAACCATCTCCCTTTCTTCCATAGATTCAAATCTAATCCTTACACTTCCTCTTTCAAGACTCACTTCACCTTCAAGGTTATTGCTTTTCCTTGGGATTATGGATAACATCAACAAAATCCTTTTCAAAGTCTCAACAACATATTCATATTCATGTTAAATATTAATTTATAAAACTTGTGATTTGTAGCCTAATGTAGATTGCGTTTCAAATTGGAAAACCAAAAAAAAATCTTTTACTTAGCCATGCTAATTTGACCCACTTATGTTTTTAATATTACAATTAATTTAGCAAACCCGATTAGAAAACATCAATAATTTTTTTTTAAAAAAAAATCAACAATATTTTAATAAAAATAATTGACTTACCAACCCGTGAGTAAATCCTATGACCTAATGACAAAACTTTTTGTTTTTTTTTAATAAATCTCACCTAATTCCATTTACAATGCTTATATCTACTACTTATATATAAAAGTCAAAGATAATAATGGTAAATTATATACAATCAACACATTATCAGCTCAAAATAATATTATATCACCAATTCCAATAAATAAGGATATAGTTCAACGAGTCAGGTTCTAAATTTATTTTTTAAAAGTTACCTATTTGAGTCCTACAAATCTCAAGACCACTGGAAACTTGCATGATCATTAACTTTAATGCATGTGGGATTAATCGAGATACGCGCAAGTTGATCCGGGCACCCATGTTAATAAAAAAATAAAAATAAAAAGCTGAAATATAATATTTAATGATAATTGACTATTAAAAAAAGTATATTACATGCCTCTTACTTTTTCTAAGATATAGCCTACAAAAATCACATCTTATAATTAATTAAAATAAAATATCAACACAACTCAATCTTTCACTTCAAAACAAATAGTTGTGTATTTTTTTTTTAATTTAACCTTCTTTGTGAAGCATATTGGGATTGCTCAACCATAACTTCAACATTATACATTGGAGTTGGTTCATTAGGCTATGAGTTATTAATATTTTTTCTTTTATTAAAACAAAATTAATTCTTTTTATTTTTTTCATGGTTCAACCTAAAATCAAAACATATATTGTAAGGAAACATTGATAATTTTGGTGGCTCTACTAAAAATAAAATATAAAAAAAATCCAAGCATAATAAAAAAACCAATAAAATATATCTAATTAATTAGAAAAAAAATAACTATAACAAGAATTTAAAAAACAATTGGTATAACTAGCAAATTTGAGAGGGAAAAAAAAGACCAAAAATGATAGAAATATAAAAACATCTCATCAAATTATTAATAAACATCTTAAAACAAAACAAAAATAGATTTTAAATTTAATTTACCTTATTTTGTTTGATGAAAGATAAATTAATTAGTGACTCTACTTCAATCTTTTTGTAGAAAAATTTTACACGTGATTTATGTTTTTATTTCTTTGTTTGATCGGCTGCAGAATTTATACTAGGATAAATCAATGGTGTCAAAAGTAAATTAAAAGGAAATGGTAAATTCAATAATAACCCAAAGTAATGCCTTAATTACTTGATGTCATAAAGTAATGCCTTAATTACCTAATAAGAATAATAATAATAATAATAATAAATGTCTTGAGGGGACCCGAGTCCTTACTTACCTCTCCTTATTTGCGTACTTGTTTTGAATACTTCAGAAATAAAAAAGATTTGAATAATTCAGAAATAAAAAAAAAAATTCACCTTACAAACATTAACTAAATTTATATTTTTTTCATTAACATTCTATATGAACTTTCACTTTATTAGGTGTTTAATAAAATTAATTTTAACTATCCATAAGTTAAGGCATGCTATTTTTCTTTCATAATCGGTCTATAAGATTTTTTGTTTGTATCTAATTTATTAACTTAACCATGCTCTACCCACTCTTCAAACAAGTTAAGCATTCTAAGTTTTATTTTGTCTCTATTTTTTTATATGAGAAATGAGTAAAAAAATTAGTAAAGCAAAAAAAAAAGAAAAAGAGCAAACACATAGTGTACGCATGTGGATAGCAACATTTGAAATATATATATATATATATATATATAGGAGAGAAGCCAATCACTAAATAAAAATTGTTAAAAAAAATAAGCACTATGGAATTCAATGAATCTAGACCATTGTAAAGATACAATGAACCTCGCCATAACAAAAGAAGAAGAAGAAGAAGAATGTGGCTTAGCAGAGGACAAATTGTACTGCAAATTTAGTAAAGAATTGAAGGGGTAAGGACAGTTTGGGCTGCTGCGATCGACTTAAATAATTTTGATTTGCTTATGCTTGTCTGCTGGCTACCATCCTCCAACAACATTACAATTTCCTTTCGACAAAGAACATATGCCAAACAAGAATGGTGTCCATCCTCTTTTTTATTAAAGCTTTCCAAGAATCCGTGCTTAGTTTCTTGTCTGCAAGTTACAGCTTTGCATTCATCCATAACAGTTAGTGTTTATTTCTTTTCTTTGGTCCAAAGATTAGACCGATGTTGGTGCAATTTGATTAGACGGCAGATTTCAAGGAAATGACCCCTCATTTGCCCGAGGGAGAAACACTTGCCTAAGGCTGTGACACCTAGCTTGTCAAATTATTCCTAAATGCGAATTAATGTACCTTAAAGAAATCTCCATATGACTTCACCACCCTATTTTCTTAAGGGGAAAAAAAGAAGAAAAAAAGTAAAAAACCAACCATGTTTTCTTCAAAAATTAAACACCAAGGATATATCAAGTGCTTAAACTTGTTCTATCCAAGGATCAAGTGGATATGGGGCCGATTGCTATGCTTGTTAATCTCATTACTATGTTCATTTACAAGGATTTGAAAGTGGAAATCTCACTTGTATATCGAAGAGGGGTACTCTTATGCCCAAATTTGGTGTAAATAATGGTACAGATAT
The DNA here is from genome assembly GCF_000495115.2 of Populus euphratica. Taxonomy (NCBI): domain Eukaryota; kingdom Viridiplantae; phylum Streptophyta; class Magnoliopsida; order Malpighiales; family Salicaceae; genus Populus; species Populus euphratica. The sequence continues at coordinate 60,664 of NW_011500781.1, read as the reverse complement.
TGTATGTTTTTCTAGAGTTGTCAGATAAGTTTGTTTTGTGCTTGTTCCTTGGGCTCCTCTTGCAACCAAAATAATGATAATAACTTAATATACCTAATTGGTAATTTTTTTTGGTATTCAATAAACTTACTGAGTGTGTGGTGTATTTTCTTTCTCTCTAATTTTATTGACATTTACGGATAGGATTTTTATTATATTTATAAATAGAGTAAAAAATTTATATATTCATATTGATGTGAATATTAATTTCCAAGTAGTATTGATTATTCAATATAAAAAAATAGCAATATATATATATTTCAAATAAGGTTCGGATTTAATTGATAATACTCATATCCTATTAATATTATTGATTTATATTGATTTAAATCGATTTTCATAGAATTTCAATTAAATTATCACACCTATTGGCATAGCAAAACACGCCATGCATGCATAGCCAGCCAATCAAAATGAATAAAAGTTCAAAACCCAACTGGAGCATCAATGGAGCAATACAATGTAGATTGTCTCTTCAAACTCCTAAAGGTTATATTGAGGAGGGAATAAAAAATTATAAATGGATCGCGCGTAGAGAATTTGTTTATAGTTAAAGGATAAATCCTTTATAAAGCAAGAATATAGTTTAAAAAGTCAGAAATATGTTTTTGATTATTATCATTAAAACAACCAATTTACGTGGTGTCAATATATTTGAAACTATTTTAAATTTTAAATTCATATAAACTTGTATTATTTTTTATTATTAATTAATTTTAATTATAAGAGAAAATAGAAATAATAAAATTTAAACTCATTATTATTTAGTTATTAAAATTCTAATATAAAATTTTAAAGTATAATTTATATGATTTATGAAAAGGATGAAAGTGTTGAGTTTTATATAGTGAATTAATTATCCATGTCGGCAAGTATGAGCATATTAGGAGTGGGAATAGTTTCCAAAAGAAGGTGATACTAACCATTTGACCTAACAATAACAACTAGCTAATTGGCTTAACAATTGAGTTTCAACAAAAAGGTGATACTGACCATTTCTCTGGTTTTCGAAATCATTAAAAAATCATCAAACTAGTTTGATTTTAAATTTTTTTAAGGGCTAATTAACTGGCTTTTTACGTACTTAAAATCGCAATAAATAGTATAGATTAACCAACAGTATTACAAAAAAAAAAATTTCAAGACCTTGTCATAACTACATGTAAGTCTTGAATATGTTACTCTAGTTTTTGTAACTCAAATCAACACGTATATCTCCGCTCAAGCAAAATTTATTCAAACTCTTTTGGGTTGGAGCGATTGAAAAAAACAATGTTTTTTTTATATTTTTTTTCAGAAAAAGACACATGATAGTGTTCATGAAGTTACACTTTTACATGGCCTTTATATTATCTGAAGCGTTTGTGCCTTGGATGGATCAAAATCAATATTGTTCGTCCCTATCCGATTTGGAATGAGTAAAAGGATTGCTTGACATGCATTGTTCTGTATTTGTAGCTTTGGCTCAATAGTTTAGAGACACATAATATCCTTCTCATAAAGTAATTAATGCCCTATTTTATTTCTCATTCTGACCTGTCCCAGTCCAAAACTTTTACCTGGTATGCCCCACTTACCTTCTTCATCTTCTAGGCAAGTAATATAATATTTAGACTACGAACACTCGTAGTGTCCTTTCAGGAAAGAAAACAAAGCTGTGTTGAAGTAAACTCAATTCAGAAGGTCAAGGAGCGCAGTCACCAGCTGTCACCACCCAGCTACCAACCGACCAGCCGCCAGCCACCGGCCGCCAGCCGCTTTCACACCGTCGGCCAAAAACCGTCTTCACACTTGAAGGTTGAATTTTCTTGTTTTGATTTCGTATATAAATAGATAGCTAAGCTTATGCAATTATGTGTGGAGAGATTGAGAGAAACACTAGAGAGAAAGAGAGAAAGAGAGAGGGGTTGTTGTAAGCTTAAGAGAGAAAGAAAGAGGGGTTGTTATTGTAAGCTTTTCATTATTGTAAGCTTGTTGTTCTTGGAATAAAAGAGTGTGTTTTATCCCCTCCAAGTGTTTCAAAGCCACCACAAGTGGTTTCTCCCACCAATAATTGGTATCAGAGCCCCGTTCGTCAGAAAACAAAGGTATTTTTGGGAAATATCTGAATTTTCAAAGTTGTCAAAAACAAGATTTGATCATTCCAAAGTGTAGAGCTCATCAATATGAAATCAACAGTGCAAAAATCAGATCAATCGGAGCACGGGGTGGACCACACTCTCCGTCTGAAGTTTCAGCACTATAGCCCATGCGCCCCGAGGAAGAAGACGAGTGAGCCACACGCGCGCCATATTTGAGCCGCGCCGAGCCAAGCCTCAAGCCGAGCCGCAAGCCATATTTCGAAGCCGAGCCGAGCTCCAAGCCATATTTCGAAGCCAAGCCAAGCTCCGAGCCATATTTTAAAGTCAAAGTCAAAATGAATATTCCTTGGAATATTCCCGGTTCAACCCAGCAAACCACTCGAATTGGTTTTTGGACTGGTTCACCCCATTTTTGACCCGTTTTCTACAAAGTCAGACCGGTTCCCTACTATTTGGACCATTCCGGATCCATCTACGGTGTCGGTGTTGCCAAATGCAACTCCTAAAAGGTGATATAGTCATTTAAAGAGCAAAATGACTATAGAAAATGCACAAACACTCATCTCGAAGCTAACCAAAGACAACTATGATAGTTGGTGCATCAGATTGAAGGCATTCCTTGGTTCACAAGAGTGTATAGACATTGTGCAATATGGTTATGATGAACCAGAATCCAAAGAATCAGAAGATGTTTTACCAGAGGTACAGAAGCAAGTCCTCAAAGCCAATAGAAAGAAAGACAACAAAGCAAAGACCATCATTTATCAAGGTCTTGATGAAGCGACATTTGAAATCATTGCTTTCGCAGAAACATCAAAAGAAATATGGAAGGCTCTCCAACAAAAATACAAAGGTGCTGACAGAATAAAGAAGATTCGTCTCCAATCTTTACGAGGTGAATTTGAATTGCTACAAATGAAGTCCTCAGAATCCATTTCTGATTATCACACAAGAATTATGGTGATAGTTAATCATATGAGAAGAAATGGAGAAGCCCTTTCAGATGCTCGAATTACTGAGAAAATTTTGAGATCCCTAGATCCAAAATTTGATTTTGTTGTTGTCGCTATTGAAGAGTCCAAAGAAGTGGACAAGTTAACAGTGGATGAACTTATGAGTTCTTTGCAAGCTCATGAGCAGAAGATTGTAAAAAGAAATGGAGATAAGGCAATTGAGCATGTCTTACAAGCAAAGTTGTTTCTCAAAGACAGGTATGAGCAAGAGGAGACTTCAACAAATTGATACACCACTCGAGGAAGAAGTCAACAAATACGAAGAGGATTTCAATGATTTCAAGGCAGAGGTTCTTGGAATACAAGTTTTAGAGGAAGAGGTGGTAGAAACACCACTAGAGGAGGTCGAGGACAACAAGCATTCACTCCTAGAGGAAGAGGAGGCGGTTACAATAACCATGACAAGAGGAATATTCAGTGTTATAATTGCAATCAATTTGGCCACTATAGCACTGAATGTCAAAAGAAAGCTCCACTAGAGATACGTGAGTGAGTCAACTATGCAGAAGAGGATGTCAACAATAGAGGAGCAACTGCATTATTTGTCCAACAAAGACTTGACAAGAATCAAGAGAATAATTGGTATCTTGATTCTGGAGCCAGCAATCATATGTGTGGCCAACGAGATTTATTTGGTGATCTAGATGAGACCATACAAGGTTTTGTCACCTTTGGAGATACGTCAAAAGTTCCATTCAAAGGTAAAGGCAACATCCCAATCAAGTTGAAGAATGGCGATCAAAGCTACATCGCTGATGTCTACTATGTCCCAGACATAAAGCAGAACTTGGTGAGTATAGGTCAACTTCTGGAGAAAGGTTATACACTTTACATGAAGAATTGTCATTTGACAATTACAGACTACAATGGGAGATTAATTGCCTATGTGAAAATGTCCAAGAATAGGATGTTTCCTTTAAACATCCAATATGATGCAGTAAAGTGTTTGAGTGTCATCACCAATAGTGAAGAATGGCTTTGGCACCTGAGGCTTGGACATCTGAATTTCACAAGTCTGAAGATGCTAGCAAGCAAGAAGATGGTCAAAGGTATGCCCCACATCGATCATCCAGAAGAAGTCTGTGAGAGTTGTGTCCTCAGCAAACATCACAGATCCAGTTTTGCCAAAGAAGTCAACTGGAAAGCAAACAAGCCACTAGAGTTAGTACACACAGATGTGTGTGGTCCTATAAAGCCTATGTCGACTGAACAAAATAGGTACTTCCTCACTTTCATTGATGATTTTAGCAGAAAGACTTGGGTATATTTTTTGAAGAGGAAGTCAGAAGTGTTCAATTGTTTTAAAGATTTTAAAGCAATTGTTGAGAAGCAAAGTGGCTACAAGATCATAACCGTGAGATCTGATCAAGGTGGAGAATATACAGCAAATGACTTTGAAGCGTTTTGTACACAACAAGGCATCAGACATCAAACAACACCAGCTTATACACCACAGCTGAATGGTGTAGCTGAGAGGAAGAATCGAACAATTCTTGATATGGCAAGAAGTCTACTCAAAGCAAAGAAGCTGCCCAAGCAATACTGGGCTGAAGCTGTATCATGTGCAGTATATTTGCTGAGCCGCTGCCCAACCAAAAGTTTGCAAGCTGTCACTCCACAAGAAGCATGGAGTGGTCACAAACCAAGTGTTACTCATCTTCGAGTCTTTGGTTGTGTGGCATATGTAAAGATCCCAGATGCAAGAAGGACCAAACTTGATGATAAAAGCGAGAAATGCATCTTTGTCGGATACAGTGAGAGAAGGATGGGATACAAGCTAAATAATCCCATCACCAAGAAGGTAATTATGAGCAGAGATGTTATCTTTGAAGAAGATAAAACTTGGCAATGGAATGATGACCAAGAAGCAGTTAAATGGATCAGCACTGATTTGATCTTTGAAGATGAAGAAGTACCAACAGTACTTGCAGAAGGTCCAATAGTACCAGAAGATGAGCCACAAAGTCCGGTACACAGATTTCCTGTATTCAACAGGAGAAACACGCCAGAATCATCATCAACACCATCATTACCAGAACCATCATCAGCATCCTCATCAGAAGGACCAAGAAGGATGAGAAATCTAGAAGAGTTGTATGACGCCACTCAAGTAATGGAAGATACAACTCTATTTTGTTTCTTTGCAGATAGTGACCCACTTAGCTTCAATAAAGCTATCACAGAAGAGAAGTGGATAAAAGCAATGGATGAAGAAATACATGCCATTGAGAAGAATGATACCTGGAAGCTGACTTATCTACCAGAAAACAAGAAAGTAATAGGTGTCAAATGGGTCTATAAGACAAAGAAGAATGCAAAAGGAGAAGTGCAAAGATACAAAGCAAGATTAGTGGCGAAAGGCTACAAACAAAGAGAAGGCATTGATTATGGAGAAGTGTTTGCTCCAGTAGCCCGGCTAAAGACAATCAGATTGATGATCTCACTAGCAGCACAACATAGATGGAAGATCTATCAACTTGATGTGAAGTCAGCATTTTTGAATGGCTTCCTAGAAGAAGAGATCTATGTTGAACAACCACTTGGATACATTGATGCTGAAAATGAAGGCAAAGTATACAAGTTGAAGAAAGCCCTCTACGGTTTGAAGCAAGCTCCGCGTGCTTGGAATACCAGAATTGACAGGTATTTTTAAGATAATGGATTTGAAAAATGTCCATATGAACACGCAATTTATGTGAAGAAAGAAGCAGATGGGAGCATATTATTTGTGTGCCTATATGTTGATGACTTGATATTCACTAGCAACAATCCTACCATGTTCAAAGACTTCAAGAAAAGCATGGTACAAGAGTTTGAGATGACAGACATTGGTCTGATGGCACATTTTCTTGGCTTAGAAGTGGTGCAGAAAGAAGAAGGGATTTTTGTATCCCAAAGCAGTTATGCCAAAGATATTCTTGAAAGGTTCAAGATGGAAAACTGCAATCCGGTATCAACTCCAGTTGAGAATGGAGTGAAATTAAGGAAAAGTAAAGTTGGAAATGTTGATCCAACTTACTTCAAAAGCTTAGTAGGAAGCTTAAGGTACTTGACATGTACCACACCAGATATACTCTACGGAGTCGGATTGATCAGCAGATATATGGAGAAGCCAGACCAGTCTCATTTGAATGCAGCCAAGAGAATTCTTCGCTACATCAAAGGCACAATAAATGAAGGTATGTTTTATACCTCAAGTATAAATTTCAATCTTACTGGCTACTCGGATAGTGATTGGGGTAGAGATCTGGATGAAAGAAAAAGTACAACAGGGTTTGTATTTTTCGTGGGAGATACATCTTTCACATGGTCATCCAAGAAGCAATCAATTGTCACGTTATCAAGCTGTGAAGCTGAGTATGTTGTTGCCAACTCAGTTGTATGCCATTTAATATGGTTAAGGAATTTGCTGAAGTTTTTGGGATTTCCTCAAGAAAATCCTACAAAGATTTATATCGATAATCGATCAGCGATTGCATTGGCAAAGAATCCAGTGTATCATGAAAGAAGTAAACATATTGATACACGTCATCACTTTATCCGAGAGCATGTAAAGAATAAAGAAATCGAGCTGATATCCTGCAAGACAGATGATCAAGTTGCAGATATCTTTACCAAGCCATTGAAAAGAGAAGTATTTATCAAATTGAAATTCATGCTTGGAATGACATCCCTCGATTGAGTTTAAGGGGAAGATTTGTTGAAGTAAACTCAATCCAGAAGGTCAAGGAAGGCAGCCACCAGCTGTCACCGCCCAGCCACCAACTGACCAGCCGCCAGCCGCTTTCACACCGTCGGCCAAAAACCGCCTTCACACTTGAAGGTTGAATTTTCTTGTTTTGATTTCGTGTATAAATAGATAGCTAAGCTTATGCAATTATGTGTGGAGAGATTGAGAGAAACACTAGAGAGAAAGAGAGAAAGAAAGAGGGGTTGTTATTGTAAGCTTTTCATTATTGTAAGCTTGTTGTTCTTGGAATAAAAGAGTGTGTTTTATCCCCTCTGAGTGTTTCAAAGCCACCACAAGTGGTTTCTCCCACCAACAAGCTGCAGCCGGAAATTTATTTCATATTTTCGTATTGTGCTTTTGGTATGGATCACAGATGAACACTCAAAAGAGAAAAGTTCATGAACAGAACTGTAGTTTGGAAACATTTACTTCTAAGCAGATGGCTTCCGATGGGAACATGGGCTTTTGCTTTCAGTTTAATTTACCAGTCCTTCATACCTTCACCACCCATCATCTCTAGCCATTTTGCATCATCAGCTTCTGCTCCTTATGCACCAGATGTTATGTGTGTGGACACAAATGGCCGGTGGCAGCCATGGTCGGTGGCAGCCATGGTTGGTGGCAGCCATGGTTGAAGGTATAGTCAAATGGTAGGTGCCTAACTTGCCCACCATTGTTGAACAATCATCTCCCTCCTCAGCTATAAATAGAAGATGTATTGATAGCTGAGATAGACCACGAGATAGAGAGAAACACAGAGAGAGAGATAAGGGTGAGAGTTGAGTTGAGTTGAGAAGTTTTCTCCTCCTCCTTGTATTGTTGTTTGTATTGCTTTTGAGCTTGATTAATACAAACCAGTAGCTCCGTGGAGTAGGCAAGTTGCCGAACCACGTAAATTTATGTGTGTTTGAATGTTTAACCACGTAAATTTGTGTGTGTTTGAATGTTTGGATCTCCTAACAACTGGTATCAGAGCTTGTTCTTGAAAGTTCTTGAAAAAGAGGGTGTTTGATCCAAACTCAAAAATCAAAGTTCTCAAAATGTGTTTTTGAACATACCACCGTGAAGAGGACGACGAGAGGAATCCACTGGTGAAAACCCGGCGAAAATCCGACGTCTTGCATGCCCGCACGCGCCTGCACGTGCCGTCATCATCACTGCCCACGCGCACAGACGCGCACAACGCGCGTCACGTGTCTTCCTCACCATTTCCTGCAACTCGACTCTGCCACGTCAGCAGACACGTCAGCCGTTCGACACAGTCAGCAGCCAAGTCACCGGCCACATCAGCCGTTTGACACGGCCAACTGCCACGTTAGACGAAAGATCTCCGTGGATCTGCCACGTCAGATTTGGTGGACCCCACATTGCCTACGTGTCTGACACGTCATCTTGCCACGTCAGCATAACTGGGTTTTGATCCGGTGTGGCGCAGAGACTATTCCTCCTGCCACGTGGCTTCATCTGCGGCGTCCAGTTATCTCAATTTTTTGATTGTTTAAATCGGAGCCATCCGAAGTCCGATTTGGGTGATCTCAGTGTCGTTTCCAGCATTTTTGGCCATTCTGGACACATCTGTAAGGTCAGATTTTTGAGATTCAAATCCGAGAAAGAGTAAAAATGGCTGATGAAATAAAGGCTGCAGGAATTGAAAATTTTGATGGAACTGATTTTGGATATTGGAAAATGCAAATTGAAGATTATCTATATGGGAAGAAACTTCATCTTCCTCTGTTGGGGAGCAAGCCAGAAAACATGTCAGAAGAAGATTGGCAAATAGTTGATAGACAAGTCTTGGGCATTATCCGGCTATCATTGTCAAGAAGAGTTGCTCATAATGTTACAAAAGAGAAATCCACAGCAAGATTGATGGAAGTCTTGTCTGGGATGTATGAGAAGCCATCAGCAAATAACAAAGTGCACTTGATGAAGAAGCTGTTCAACCTGAAGATGACAGAAAGCACCTCTATTACACAGCATCTTAATAATTTCAACACCATCACAAATCAATTGTCATCCGTTGAAATTGAGTTTGATGATGAGATCCGAGCACTTATTTTGCTAGCTTCACTTCCAAGCAGTTGGGAAGGTATGAGAACAGTCGTAAGCAACTCAGCTGGAAAATCCAAATAAAAGAATGATGATATCCGAGACCTGATTTTAGCTGAAGAAGTACGAAGAAAAGACTTGGGTGAAAGCTCAAGTTCAGGTTCAGCTTTCAACATCAACACTCGAGGAAGGAGACAAGACAGAGGCTTATCCAGAGGCAGATCAAAATCCAGGTACAGAAGCAAAAGCAAGTTTGGACCCAGGAAGCAGGTTGAATGTTGGAATTGTGGCAAACCTGGCCATTTTATGAGGAGTTGCACAAAACCAAAGAAACCTGAAGCTGATTCTGCAAATGCCACTACAGACGAGGTACAAGATGCTTTGATCCTTGCAGTACATAGTCCTATTGATGATTGGGTTCTTGATTCTGGAGCTTCATTTCACTGTACTCCACACCATGAAATGATGCAAAATTACACTGCTGGAAATTATGGGGTAGTCTATCTGGCCGATGGACAACCATTGGATATTGTGGGTATAGGAGATGTGCAAATCAAGACAATGAATGGATCTACATGGAACTTGCAAAATGTAAGGCATGTTCCTGAACTAAAGAAGAAGTTGATCTCGGTCGGATAACTTGATGATAGTGGCCATTCAATCCTTTTCTCTAGAGGAATGTGGAAGGTATCAAAGGGAGCAATGGTTTTGGCTCGTGGAAAGAAAACTGGCACTCTGTATATGACCACAAGATCAGCAGATATAATTGCCTCTACTGAAGTAGAAAATCAGGCACAGCTATGGCATTGCAGACTCGGCCATATGAGTCAAAAGGGGATGAAGATACTTCAGTCAAAGGGAAAGCTGCTAGAGTTAAAAAATGTTGATCTAGACATTTGTGAAAGCTGTGTTCTCGGAAAACAGAAGAAGCTCAGTTTCTTAAAGGTTGGCAAGACCTTAAGACCAAGAAAACTAGAACTGGTGCACACAGATTTATGGGGACCAGCTCCAGTAGCATCTCTTGGCGGTTCTCGGTACTATGTCACTTTTATTGATGACTTTAGCAGAAAGGTATGGGTCTACTTTCTGAAAAATAAATCTGATGTGTTTGACACGTTCAAGAAATGGAAGGCTATGGTTGAGACTGAATCAGGTTTGAAGCTGAAATGCTTACGATCTGATAATGGAGGAGAATACATTGATGGAGGTTTCAAGGAGTATTGCGCTGTCAACGGTATCAGAATGGAAAAGACAGTTCCAGGCACACCACAACAGAATGGTATTGCTGAACGGATGAACCGGACCATCAATGAACGAGCTAGAAGCATGAGGTTGCATTCTAGGCTACCTCAAACATTCTGGGCTGATGCAGTTCATACTGCAGTTTACTTGATCAACCGTGGACCATCAGTACCTTTGGAGTTCAGACTACCCGAGGAAGTCTGGAGAGGAAAAGAAGTACAGCTTGCTCACCTAAAAGTCTTTGGGTGTGTTTCCTATGTGCATGTAGACTCTGATGCTCGCAACAAGCTGGATGCCAAATCAAAGAAATGTTTCTTTATTGGCTATGGAGATGAAGAATTTGGATTTCGGTTTTGGGATGATCAGAACAGGAAGATTATCAGAAGCAGGAACGTGATCTTCAACGAGAAAGCTTTGTACAAAGATAGATCAAGTACAGAACCAGAGATAACTGATTCAGATACAAGTCCACAGAAATCTGAATTCATACAATTAGAAGGGCTTCCTGACGTTACCACTCAAGAGTTCATACAAGACAATTCAAGCACTTCAGTACCCACCACTTCTACACAAGATAGTGCAGAGCCAAGTGAACCAGCTGTTCGCAGGTCTTCAAGGACTATAAAGCCTCCACAACGGTTCACACTTCTACTGAATTATATCTTGCTGACAGATGGTGGTGAACCATTAAATTATGAAGAATCCTTACAAGATGGAAACTCGAGCAAGCGGGAGTTAGCCATGAAGGACGAGATGGAGTCATTGCTGAAGAACAAGACTTGGGAGTTAACCAAACTGCCTGAAGGAAAGAAGGCCTTGCAAAACAAGTGGGTTTACAGAGTAAAGACCGAGCATGACGGAAGCAAACGGTTCAAAGCAAGACTTGTTGTAAAAGGGTTTCAGCAAAAGAAAGGGATCGACTATTCTGAGATATTTTCTCCAGTTGTGAAGCTTACAACGATCAGAGTTGTTCTGGGGATAGTAGCTGCAGAAAATTTACATCTTGAACAATTAGATGTAAAAACAGCATTTCTTCATGGAGAATTGGAGGAAGACATTTACATGCAACAACCAGAGGGGTTTGCAATACCAGGAAAGGAGAGTCAAGTTTGCAAACTAAAGAAGAGCCTATATGGTTTGAAGCAAGCTCCAAGACAGTGGTACAAGAAGTTTGATAACTTCATGTGTAGTACGGGATACACAAAATGTCAGGCTGATCATTATTGCTATGTCAAACATTTTGACAACTCCTATATCATTCTACTGCTATATGTGGATGATAAGTTAATTGCAGGATCCAGCATGGAAGAGATTGACAAGCTAAAGCAACAGTTGTCAAAACAGTTTGAAATGAAGGATCTGGGAGCTGCTAAACAAATACTTGGCATGAGAATCATCAGAGACAAAGACAAAGGCATACTAAAGCTTTCACAGGCAGAGTATGTCAAGAAGGTTCTTAGCAGGTTTAGTATGGATAATGCTAAGCCAGTATGTACACCTCTGGGGAATCATTTCAAGCTCAGTAGAGACCAGTCACCAAAAACTAAGCTAGAACGTGGATACATGGACCAGATTCCATACGCCTCAGCTATCGGCTCTTTGATGTATGCCATGGTCTGTACTAGACCAGATATTGCCCATGCAGTGGGAGTTGTAAGCCGATATATGAGCAATCCTGGAAAGCAGCATTGGGAGGCAGTGAAATGGATTATGAGGTACTTAAAAGGCTCATCGGAGATATGTCTTATTTTCACAGCTGGCGGTTTGAAACTTGAAGGCTTTGTAGATGCTGATCTAGCAGGAGATGTTGATAGCAGAAAGAGTACTACAGGTTATATATACACTCTAGGAGGCATTGTTGTTTCTTGGAGTTCTACCTTGCAAAAGATAGTTGCTCTTTCAACGATAGAAGCTGAATATGTTGCAGTTTCAGAATCTGCAAAAGAGATAGTATGGCTACAGAGTTTCCTGCAAGAATTGGGCAAGATACATGGAAAAGGTACTTTGTATAGTGACAATCAGAGTGCAATCTTCCTTGCCAAGAATCCAGCATTTCACTCCAGAACAAAGCACATACAGATCAAATATCACTTCATCCGACAATTGCTCGACGATGAACAACTGTTACTTGAAAAGATCTGTGGAAGCAAGAATCCAGCCGACATGTTAACCAAAGGAGTTACTCTCGATAAACTGAAGCTGTGTAAAGCTTCAGTGGGTCTTGAAGATTAAAAGACAGACCTAACACCATTTGTGTCCAAGTGGGAGATTGTTATGTGTGTGGACACAAATGGCCGGTGGCAGCCATGGTCGGTGGCAGCCATGTTTGGTGGCAGCCATGGTTGAAGTTATAGTCAAATGGTAGGTGCCTAACTTGCCCACCATTGTTGAACAATCATCTCCCTCCTCAGCTATAAATAGAAGATGTATTGATAGCTGAGATAGACCACGAGATAGAGAGAAACACAGAGAGAGAGCTAAGGGTGAGAGTTGAGTTGAGTTGAGAAGTTTTCTCCTCCTCCTTGTTTTGTTGTTTGTATTGCTTTTGAGCTTGATTAATACAAACCAGTAGCTCCGTGGAGTAGGCAAGTTGCCGAACCACGTAAATTTATGTGTGTTTGAATGTTTAGATCTCCTAACACCAGAAGGCTGCAAGGGCCTTCCATGTGATACAAGTAGCTTATCTACATGTTCTCCAGTCGGCAAAACTCAATGTTCAGTTGTTAATTCACAAAACAGCATTCTTGATCTTAAATCATCTGTCAACTTGATCAATTTGCACAACAATCAAGATCCTAGAAATACAGAAAACACGTACCAAGATTTGTATCGGAATTTGTCGGGAAGTTGCCTTTTTCCTCCTATCCTCCAGAAGTCAGCAAACAAATTAGACTCCTTGAATCGAAGGAAAATGCATGTTGATAATAGATTCAAGGATCACCAAAACCATGAAGTAAGTTTATTCAACGTTGTCATTAATTCTTTTTCCTGTCATGTGAATTGGGACTGATCTTGATGGGAGAATGATGCAATATATACATCTCCTATTTATACAGGTTGCTTACCAGCCATTCACCTCTCAAGTTACAAAACCAACCTCTCACTTTCAGCCACAGATGCAGCCTGCATATTCTCCTTATGACATGACATCCGGTGCTAACAATTCGGTTTCATTAGGAGCAACAATCAAAAGTAAAATACGTGTTAGATGGACTCAAGATCTTCACAAGCGATTTGTTGAATCTGTAAATCGACTTGGAGGTGCAGAAAGTAAGAGGAACTTTATATGTTTTGACAAGGAAATAACAGTATCAATGATAATTGATTGATAATCTTTGGTTATTGGCATTTGTTTACGTAGAGGCTACTCCAAAGGGTATTCTGAGAGAAATGGACGTTCATGGATTGACAATCTTGCATGTTAAAAGTCACTTACAGGTTTGAATTTCTATCCGTCATTAGTTTTTAATTAATTTAATTGTTGAATTCTCGATCATCCTGTTCTCATTGTAGATTTCTTTCTTTTCTTTTCTTTTTTTTCAGAAATATCGTACAGCAAGATACCTTCCGGAATCGAAAGAAGGTATAAAGCTCTACTTTGTGATCTCTTAAATTAATTTCCTTTGTATGCTTCTGCTCCATGTTATGTTAAATAAAACACCCCGGCCGCCAAAGACAAGCAACATAAATGCATTATCATACTGAGTTTCTGGATTAATTCTGGAGGTTAGTTTTAGGTATGTTGATAGAGTTTTAGGGTATAATTCTAGAGTAGATTTTACTGTTCACGTTACTTTGTTTGTGCAACTTGCAAGTTTCGAATTCAGTAGTAGAAATTTACAAGTTTCAATGCAAAATTAATTTTTTTTTTATAAATGATTCTTTAATATATATAGACACACACTTTGTTAAAATACTTCAAATATAAGCATTCCCTGGGCAACAAGGAACAACGGACACCAGCTTAGCCAAAACATAATTTACAAATCCCAATCATTTTTCCACTTTGTGCAATAAAAAATAGAATCACCAAATCAACAAAATAATGCAATCAAATACATAAATCAATATAAAGATTTTTATGTGAAAAACCCCATGCAGAAAAAATCACGGAACCGTAATCCATCTAAAAACTTTCATTATCAACAAATAATGGGTTCACTATTATTCCTCAAAATTAAGAAAGGGCTATAACATGCATATCATTAAGAACAACCTATTCTTGGAATACAATAAGATTAAAGAGAGAAGTATTTGAAAAAAAACTCACAACACTAACAACCATATTTTTTGTCAAAACAATCAGCTTGCACATCATCAATCTTCAATCTAACCGTCTAGAATGAAGCGTAACATGTATAGAAACTATTATAAGAATCTCAATCCAATCCAACAGTTAATAAGTTGAAAATTGAAGAATGAAGACAAACACTTTAGCTACCCTTTCTTCCTTTTTTTCTCTCATGCTCCCTGTTCTGTTTTTTTCCTCTTAATTCACTTTTGCCACTACAATGGTCATTTATGTTTTAATTCAAAGAGGCAGTTGACACGACGAAAAGATTGATGTCTTCTCCCAAGTGCAGGAGTGTCGAAGTAATAAATAACCCGGCAAGAACGGGGTCGAACCACAGGGAGGTTAATTATACAAATTATAAAC
>NW_011500781.1:31988-44485 GCF_000495115.2 Populus euphratica | reverse complement strand
TTAAGGTATCTTATATTATTAGATATATTATTATAAAATATGCTTTGGTTAAGGAGTTATTGATACTTCAAGTGCAAAATGATGATATAAAACCATGATAAAAATGCACTTTTAAGTACTAATCAGCAGTCATGCTGTCTTTTGCTAATTAATATGGTGGTCCCCTCATTACATAGTATGGGACCACACACAACAAGTCTCCCCCTCATGCACCATGTAAGGAATTCATCATACTGGTGATCAGCTTGTAAACTTTAATTTAGAAGGCTCTACCAAGCCTATTTTCATCCTACAAAACTCAAACTTCTCTCTCGATAAAGGCTTGGTCATTATATCTTATGCAATGTTATCATTATGGATCTTCTCAACAACAAATGACTTCATCTCCATAGTATCTTGAATCCATTGATATCTAACCTTAATGTGCTTTAATCGAAAGTGAAAACTAGGATGCTTACTAAGATAGACTGCACTTTGACTATCACAATACAAGATAAAGTTCTCTTAATGACTAATGTAATCATGTTAACAATCTGTAATCTGATTGGAACCTCCTTTGTGTGTGGTTTCCAATTGACTAATTAGAGTTTATACTATACTTGTTTGACATACCATTAGTGGATCCTCTAACCTTGACATTTATTGTTATCGTTGTTAAATCTTTACATTAATATTCCATCTCAAAGTTCTCATCATCATCTTCTTCTTCTCCTTCTTTTTCTTTATTATTTTTATTATTATTATTATTATTATTATTATTATTATTATTATTACTATTACTATTATTGTTATTGTTGTTATTGTTGTTGTATTATTGCTATTTATAATTTATACAATTAACCTCCCTGTGGTTCGACCCCGGTCTTGCCGTGTTATTTATTACTTCGACACTCCTGCACTTGGGAAAAGACATCAATCTTTTAGTCGTGTCAATGACCTAAAGATCAACATCTTTTACCATTTTTGTTGCCGACCTTAGGCATAAAAAGGAGGGGGGTTATTTTTTTTACTTTTTATATATATAAAAATGCCCCTCTTTCCTTTATTTATAGTTTGATCCAGTTAAAATTCTATTTCCTTTATTTATAGTTTGATCCAGTTAAAATTCTACTTGTGGGTAGTTTTACTTATTGTTTTTCATTATTTTTGAGCTGTAATTTCTCACTTTGTATATAGACAAATTCCACGTTTTAATTAAATTTTATTTAAACCCCTTATCTTTCAATTTAAAATTTTATCATTACAAATTTTTATGTTGAGGTTTATAGTTTTAATAAAAATAATTGACTTAGTAATCCACAAGTTAACCCTATAATTTAATGAGAATCTTTTTCTTGATTAGTCCTCAAAACCAAGTCTAACAACAATGTTAATATATATATAATTCAAATATAAGAATGGTGAATTATAGACAATTGACACATTATGAGCTTTAAATAATGTTATATCATCAATTTCAATGAATAAAATATAAAAAATAGCTAAAATATAATATTTATTGATAATCAATTATCAAAATAAAAAGAATAAAGTATATTACATGTCTCTTACTTTTCTAAGATATAACCTTTAAGAATTACATTTTATAATTAATTAAAATAAAATATTAAACAACTTAATCTTTCACTTTAAAACAAATAATTGTGTTGTACGATTTAATTTACCTACGAATTACATTTTATATTCAAATATTAAAAAATATTTTTTAATTTATTTTTTATAAAATTGCCAAATATTTAAAAAAATCAACTTTTTGAAAATTTACTTTTCATAAAAATTATTAAAAAAAACTATTTTTCAACAAATTCACATAAACTGATAGTATATTTTTTTCACATCTTAACGGTATATTTTTGGTACCATCAAGGAGCTTACAAGGGTTTTCCATCATAAAAAAAAAAACCATCTCCCTTTCTTCCATAGATTCAAATCTAATCCTTACACTTCCTCTTTCAAGACTCACTTCACCTTCAAGGTTATTGCTTTTCCTTGGGATTATGGATAACATCAACAAAATCCTTTTCAAAGTCTCACCAACATATTCATGTTAAATATTAATTTATAAAACTTGTGATTTGTAGCCTAATGTAGATTGCGTTTCGAATTGGAAAACCAAAAAAAAATCTTTTACTTAACCATGCTAATTTGACCCAATTATGTTTTTAATATTACAATTAATTTAGCAAACCCGATTAGAAAACATCAATAATTTTTTTTTAAAAAAAAAATCAACAATATTTTAATAAAAATAATTGACTTACCAACCCGTGAGTAAATCCTATGACCTAATGACAAAACTTTTTGTTTTTTTTTAATAAATCTCACCTAATTCCATTTACAATGCTTATATCTACTACTTATATATAAAAGTCAAAGATAATAATGGTAAATTATATACAATCAACACATTATCAGCTCAAAATAATATTATATCACCAATTCCAATAAATAAGGATATAGTTCAACGAGTCAGGTTCTAAATTTATTTTTTAAAAGTTACCTGTTTGAGTCCTACAAATCTCAAGACCACTGGAAACTTGCATGATCATTAACTTTAATGCATGTGGGATTAATCGAGATACGCGCAAGTTGATCCGGGCACCCATGTTAATAAAAAAATAAAAATAAAAAGCTGAAATATAATATTTAATGATAATTGACTATTAAAAAAAGTATATTACATGCCTCTTACTTTTTCTAAGATATAGCCTACAAAAATCACATCTTATAATTAATTAAAATAAAATATCAACACAACTCAATCTTTCACTTCAAAACAAATAGTTGTGTATTTTTTTTTAATTTAACCTTCTTTGTGAAGCATATTGGGATTGCTCAACCATAACTTCAACATTATACATTGGAGTTGGTTCATTAGGCTATGAGTTATTAATATTTTTTCTTTTATTAAAACAAAATTAATTCTTTTTACTTTTTTCATGGTTCAACCTAAAATCAAAACATATATTGTAAGGAAACATTGATAATTTTGGTGGCTCTACTAAAAATAAAATATAAAAAAAATCCAAGTATAATAAAAAAACCAATAAAATATATCTAATTAATTAGAAAAAAAATAACTATAACAAGAATTTAAAAAACAATTGGTATAACTAGCAAATTTGAGAGGGAAAAAAAAGACCAAAAATGATAGAAATATAAAAACATCTCATCAAATTATTAATAAACATCTTAAAACAAAACAAAAATAGATTTTAAATTTAATTTACCTTATTTTGTTTGATGAAAGATAAATTAATTAGTGACTCTACTTCAATCTTTTTGTAGAAAAATTTTACACGTGATTTATGTTTTTATTTCTTTGTTTGATCGGCTGCAGAATTTATACTAGGATAAATCAATGTGTCAAAAGTAAATTAAAAGGAAATGGTAAATTCAATAATAACCCAAAGTAATGCCTTAATTACTTGATGTCATAAAGTAATGCCTTAATAACCTAATAATAATAATAATAATAATAATAATAAATGTCTTGAGGGGACCCGAGTCCTTACTTGCCTCTCCTTATTTGCGTACTTGTTTTGAATACTTCAGAAATAAAAAAGATTTGAATAATTCAGAAATAAAAAAAAATTCACCTTACAAACATTAACTAAATTTATATTTTTTTCATTAACATTCTATATGAACTTTCACTTTATTAGGTGTTTAATAAAATTAATTTTAACTATCCATAAGTTAAGGCATGCTATTTTTCTTTCATAATCGGTCTATAAGATTTTTTGTTTGTATCTAATTTATTAACTTAACCATGCTCTACCCACTCTTCAAACAAGTTAAGCATTCTAAGTTTTATTTTGTCTCTATTTTTTTATATGAGAAATGAGTAAAAAAATTAGTAAAGCAAAAAAAAAAGAAAAAGAGCAAACACATAGTGTACGCATGTGGATAGCAACATTTGAAATATATATATATATATAGGAGAGAAGCCAATCACTAAATAAAAATTGTTAAAAAAAATAAGCACTATGGAATTCAATGAATCTAGACCATTGTAAAGATACAATGAACCTCGCCATAACAAAAGAAGAAGAAGAAGAAGAATGTGGCTTAGCAGAGGACAAATTGTACTGCAAATTTAGTAAAGAATTGAAGGGGTAAGGACAGTTTGAGCTGCTGCGATCGACTTAAATAATTTTGATTTGCTTATGCTTGTCTGCTGGCTACCATCCTCCAACAACATTACAATTTCCTTTCGACAAAGAACATATGCCAAACAAGAATGGTGTCCATCCTCTTTTTTATTAAAGCTTTCCAAGAATCCGTGCTTAGTTTCTTGTCTGCAAGTTACAGCTTTGCATTCATCCATAACAGTTAGTGTTTATTTCTTTTCTTTGGTCCAAAGATTAGACCGATGTTGGTGCAATTTGATTAGACGGCAGATTTCAAGGAAATGACCCCTCATTTGCCCGAGGGAGAAACACTTAAGCTTTCATCTAACCTAGCAAGCCACGCCATAGGGTATGCTGACACCTAGTATCACAGGGATAAAATTTTCAATTCAATCTTAATCTTAGCGTGACAATCTAGTCCCGTTACTAGACTTAGCCTTTTTCTTGATTCACTTATATTTGCCTAAAATCTAAGTGTTTTGCACACCCAGAGGTTCTCCCCATAACTCTTACCAATTTTGACAACAAAAACACAAGTTAAAGATTAAACACAGCACAATAAGAACACCAGCAATTTAAGGAAACCAACCCAACCTTTATTAATTCACAAACAAAGGAATACACAACAACAATGTGTGTGTGCTATGCACAATCCGAATCTGCATGCTACACATGTTTAGGCTCTATGTAATACATATACATTCAATGGAAGTTACACATAAAACTGTCCCTTGACAGTTTAATTCCTTCTAGACAGCATAGCACATTTCAATAACTGCCTCGTAACTGCCCACAAGCAACTTTCTTAGTCTGCCATCCAACAAACCAAACTGTCTAAACTGATTTTCCCAACTATCAGCCCTCACTTACAACTCAAGATGACTTAGATAGTCCATCGTCGAAGTCTAGTATGGTGTGAAGCATAAACCCGTTGTTCACACGCACCCGTTATATTCGCTGTCAAAATCTGCACTGCCCACGCATATTGCCTCTGCACTTGCATAACGCTACTGCATAGCAACGAATCGTTGGCGCGCCCTTGCACCTAAGGCTGTGACACCTAGCTTGTCAAATTATTTCTAAATGCGAACTAATGTACCTTAAAGAAATCTCCATATGACTTCACCACCCTATTTTCTTAAGGGGAAAAAAAGAAGAAAAAAAGTAAAAAACCAACCATGTTTTCTTCAAAAATTAAACACCAAGGATATATCAAGTGCTTAAACTTGTTCTATCCAAGGATCAAGTGGATATGGGGCCTATTGCTATGCTTGTTAATCTCATTACTATGTTCATTTACAAGGATTTGAAAGTGGAAATCTCACTTGTATATCGAAGAGGGGTACTCTTATGCCCAAATTTGGTGTAAATAATGGTACAGATATTGTATGTTTTTCTAGAGTTGTCAGATAAGTTTGTTTTGTGCTTGTTCCTTGGGCTCCTCTTGCAACCAAAATAATGATAATAATTTAATATACCTAATTGGTAATTGTTTTTGGTATTCAATAAACTTACTGAGTGTGTGGTGTATTTTCTTTCTCTCTAATTTTATTGACATTTACGGATAGGATTTTTATTATATTTATAAATAGAGTAAAAAATTTATATATTCATATTGATGTGAATATTAATTTCCAAGTAGTATTGATTATTCAATATAAAAAAATAGCAATATATATATATTTCAAATAAGGTTCGGATTTAATTGATAATACTCATATCCTATTAATATTATTGATTTATATTGATTTAAATCGATTTTCATAGAATTTCAATTAAATTATCACACCTATTGGCATAGCAAAACACGCCATGCATGCATAGCCAGCCAATCAAAATGAATAAAAGTTCAAAACCCAACTGGAGCATCAATGGAGCAATACAATGTAGATTGTCTCTTCAAACTCCTAAAGGTTATATTGAGGAGGGAATAAAAAATTATAAATGGATCGCGCGTAGAGAATTTGTTTATAGTTAAAGGATAAATCCTTTATAAAGCAAGAATATAGTTTAAAAAGTCAGAAATATGTTTTTGATTATTATCATTAAAACAACCAATTTACGTGGTGTCAATATATTTGAAACTATTTTAAATTTTAAATTCATATAAACTTGTATATTTTTTATTATTAATTAATTTTAATTATAAGAGAAAATAGAAATAATAAAATTTAAACTCATTATTATTTAGTTATTAAAATTCTAATATAAAATTTTAAAATATAATTTATATGATTTATGAAAAGGATGAAAGTGTTGAGTTTTATATAGTGAATTAATTATCCATGTCGGCAAGTATGAGCATATTAGGAGTGGGAATAGTTTCCAAAAGAAGGTGATACTAACCATTTGACCTAACAATAACAACTAGCTAATTGGCTTAACAATTGAGTTTCAACAAAAAGGTGATACTGACCATTTCTCTGGTTTTCGAAATCATTAAAAAATCATCAAACTAGTTTGATTTTAAATTTTTTTAAGGGCTAATTAACTGGCTTTTTACGTACTTAAAATCGCAATAAATAGTATAGATTAACCAACAGTATTACAAAAAAAAAAATTTCAAGACCTTGTCATAACTACATGTAAGTCTTGAATATGTTACTCTAGTTTTTGTAACTCAAATCAACACGTATATCTCCGCTCAAGCAAAATTTATTCAAACTCTTTTGGGTTGGAGCGATTGAAAAAAACAATGTTTTTTTTATATTTTTTTTCAGAAAAAGACACATGATAGTGTTCATGAAGTTACACTTTTACATGGCCTTTATATTATCTGAAGCGTTTGTGCCTTGGATGGATCAAAATCAATATTGTTCGTCCCTATCCGATTTGGAATGAGTAAAAGGATTGCTTGACATGCATTGTTCTGTATTTGTAGCTTTGGCTCAATAGTTTAGAGACACAGAATATCCTTCTCATAAAGTAATTAATGCCCTATTTTATTTCTCATTCTGACCTGTCCCAGTCCAAAACTTTTACCTGGTATGCCCCACTTACCTTCTTCATCTTCTAGGCAAGTCATATAATATTTAGACTATGAACACTCGTAGTGTCCTTCCAGGAAAGAAAACAAAGCTGTCTTGAAGTAAACTCAATCCAGAAGGTCAAGGAAGGCAGCCACCAGCTGTCACCGCCCAGCTACCAACCGACCAGCCGCCAGCCGCTTTCATACCGTCGGCCAAAACCGACTAGCCGCCAGCCGCCAGCCGTTTTCACACCATCGGCAAAAACCACCTTCACACTTGAAGGTTGAATTTTCTTGTTTTGATTTCGTGTATAAATAGATAGCTAAGCTTATGCAATTATGTGTGGAGAGATTGAGAGAAACACTAGAGAGAAAGAGAGAAAGAGAGAGGGGTTGTTGTAAACTTTTGTTTATGTTTATGTAAGCTTTGTTCTTGAAATAAAAGAGTGTGTTTTATCCCCTCTGAGTGTTTCAAAGCCACCACAAGTGGTTTCTCCCACCAACAATTGGTATCAGAGCCCCGTTCGTCAGAAAACAGAGGTATTTTTGGGAAATATCTGAATTTTCAAAGTTGTCAAAAACAAGATTTGATCATTCCAAAGTGTAGAGCTCATCAATATGAAATCAACGGTGCAAAAATCAGATCAATCGGAGCACGGGGTGGACCACACTCTCCGTCTGAAGTTTCAGCACTATAGCCCATGCGCCCCGAGGAAGAAGACGAGTGAGCCACACGCGCGCCATATTTGAGCCGCGCCGAGCCAAGCCTCAAGCCGAGCTGCAAGCCATATTTCTTGAAGCTGAGCCGAGCTCCAAGCCATATTCCGAAGCCAAGCCAAGCTCCGAGCCATATTTTAAAGTCAAAGTCAAAAAGAATATTCCTTGGAATATTCCCGGTTCAACCCAGCAAACCACTCGAATTGGTTTTTGGACCGGTTCACCCCATTTTTGACCCGTTTTCTACAAAGTCAGACCGGTTCCCTACTATTTGGACCATTCTGGATCCATCTACGGTGTCGGTGTTGCCAAATGCAACTCCTAAAAGGTGATATAGTCATTTAAAGAGCAAAATGACTATAGAAAATGCCCAAACACTCATCTCGAAGCTAACCAAAGACAACTATGATAGTTGGTGCATCAGATTGAAGGCATTCCTTGGTTCACAAGAGTGTATAGACATTGTGCAATATGGTTATGATGAACCAGAATCCAAAGAATCAGAAGATGTTTTACCAGAGGTACAGAAGCAAGTCCTCAAAGCCAATAGAAAGAAAGACAACAAAGCAAAGACCATCATTTATCAAGGTCTTGATGAAGCGACATTTGAAATCATTGCTTCCGCAGAAACATCAAAAGAAATATGGGAGGCTCTCCAACAAAAATACAAAGGTGCTGACAGAATAAAGAAGATTCGTCTCCAATCTTTACGAGGTGAATTTGAATTGCTACAAATGAAGTCCTTAGAATCCATTTCTGATTATCACACAAGAATTATGGTGATAGTTAATCAAATGAGAAGAAATGGAGAAGCCCTTTCAGATGCTCGAATTACTGAGAAAATTTTGAGATCCCTAGATCCAAAATTTGATTTTGTTGTTGTCGCTATTGAAGAGTCCAAAGAAGTGGACAAGTTAACAGTGGATGAACTTATGAGTTCTTTGCAAGCTCATGAGCAGAAGATTGTAAAAAGAAATGGAGATAAGGCAATTGAGCATGCCTTACAAGCAAAGTTGTTTCTCAAAGACAGGTATGAGCAAGAGGAGACTTCAACAAATGGATACACCACTCGAGGAAGAAGTCAACAAATACGAAGAGGATTTCAATAATTTCAAGGCAGAGGTTCTTGGAATACAAGTTTTAGAGGAAGAGGTGGTAGAAACACCACCAGAGGAGGTCGAGGACAACAAGCATTCACTCCTAGAGGAAGAGGAGGCGGTTACAATAACCGTGACAAGAGGAATATTCAGTGTTATAATTGCAATCAATTTGGCCACTATAGCACTGAATGTCAAAAGAAAGCTCCACTAGAGATACGTGAGCGAGTCAACTATGCAGAAGAGGATGTCAACAATAGAGGAGCAGCTGCATTATTTGTCCAACAAAGACTTGACAAGAATCAAGAGAATAATTGGTATCTTGATTCTGGAGCCAGCAATCATATGTGTGGCCAACGAGATTTATTTGGTGATCTAGATGAGACCATACAAGGTTTTGTCACCTTTGGAGATACGTCAAAAGTTCCATTCAAAGGTAAAGGCAACATCCCAATCAAGTTGAAGAATGGCGATCAAAGCTACATCGCTGATGTCTACTATGTCCCAGACATAAAGCAGAACTTGGTGAGTATAGGTCAACTTCTGGAGAAAGGTTATACACTTTACATGAAGAATTGTCATTTGACAATTACAGACTACAATGGGAGATTAATTGCCTATGTGAAAATGTCCAAGAATAGGATGTTTCCTTTAAACATTCAATATGATGCAGCAAAGTGTTTGAGTGTCATCACCAACAGTGAAGAATGGCTTTGGCACCTGAGGCTTGGACATCTGAATTTCACAAGTCTGAAGATGCTAACAAGCAAGAAGATGGTCAAAGGTATGCCCCACATCGATCATCCAGAAGAAGTCTGTGAGAGTTGTGTCCTCAGCAAACATTACAGATCCAGTTTTGCCAAAGAAGTCAACTGGAAAGCAAACAAGCCACTAGAGTTAGTACACACAGATGTGTGTGGTCCTATAAAGCCTATGTCGACTGGACAAAATAGGTACTTCCTCACTTTCATTGATGATTTTAGCAGAAAGACTTGGGTATATTTTTTGAAGAGGAAGTCAGAAGTGTTCAATTGTTTTAAAGATTTTAAAGCAATTGTTGAGAAGCAAAGTGGCTACAAGATCATAATCGTGAGATCTGATCAAGGTGGAGAATATACAGCAAATGACTTTGAAGCGTTTTGTACACAACAAGGCATCAGACATCAAACAACACCAGCTTATACACCACAGTTGAATGGTGTAGCTGAGAGGAAGAATCGAACAATTCTTGATATGGCAAGAAGTCTACTCAAAGCAAAGAAGCTGCCCAAGCAATACTGGGCTAAAGCTGTATCATGTGCAGTATATTTGCTGAACTGCTGCCCAACCAGAAGTTTGCAAGCTGTCACTCCACAAGAAGCATAGAGTGGTCACAAACCAAGTGTTACTCATCTTCGAGTCTTTGGTTGTGTGGCATATGTAAAGATCCCAGATGCAAGAAGGACCAAACTTGATGATAAAAGCGAGAAATGCATCTTTGTCGGATACGGTGAGAGAAGGATGGGATACAAGCTAAATAATCAATGGGATACAAGTTGTATAATCCCATCACCAAGAAGGTAATTATGAGCAGAGATGTTATCTTTGAAGAAGATAAAACTTGGCAATGGAATGATGACCAAGAAGCAGTTAAATGGATCAGCACTGATTTGATCTTTGAAGATGAAGAAGTACCAACAGTACTTGCAGAAGGTCCAATAGTACCAGAAGATGAGCCACAAAGTCCGGTACACAGATTTCCTGTATTCAACAGGAGAAACACGCCAGAATCATCATCAACACCATCATTACCAGAACCATCATCAGCATCCTCATCAGAAGGACCAAGAAGGATGAGAAATCTAGAAGAGTTGTATGACGCCACTCAAGTAATGGAAGATACAACTCTATTTTGTTTCTTTGCAGATAGTGACCCACTTAGCTTCAATAAAGCTATCACAGAAGAGAAGTGGATAAAAGCAATGGATGAAGAAATACATGCCATTGAGAAGAATGATACCTAGAAGCTGACTTATCTACCAGAAAACAAGAAAGCAATAGGTGTCAAATGGGTCTATAAGACAAAGAAGAATGCAAAAGGAGAAGTGCAAAGATACAAAGCAAGATTAGTGGCGAAAGGCTACAAACAAAGAGAAGGCATTGATTATGGAGAAGTGTTTGCTCCAGTAGCCCGGCTAAAGACAATCAGATTGATGATCTCACTAGCAGCACAACATAGATGGAAGATCTATCAACTTGATGTGAAGTCAGCATTTTTGAATGGCTTCCTAGAAGAAGAGATCTATGTTGAACAACCACTTGGATACATTGATGCTGAAAATGAAGGCAAAGTATACAAGTTGAAGAAAGCCCTCTACGGTTTGAAGCAAGCTCCGCGTGCTTGGAATACCAGAATTGACAGGTATTTTTAAGATAATGGATTTGAAAAATGTCCATATGAACACGCAATTTATGTGAAGAAAGAAGCAGATGGGAGCATATTATTTGTGTGCCTATATGTTGATGACTTGATATTCACTGGCAACAATCCTACCATGTTTGAAGACATCAAGAAAAGCATGGTACAAGAGTTTGAGATGACAGACATTGGTCTGATGGCACATTTTCTTGGCTTAGAAGTGGTGCAGAAAGAAGAAGGGATTTTTGTATCCCAAAGCAGTTATGCCAAAGATATTCTTGAAAGGTTCAAGATGGAAAGCTGCAATCCGGTATCAACTCCAGTTGAGAATGGAGTGGAATTGAGGAAAAGTAAAGTTGGAAATGTTGATCCAACTTACTTCAAAAGCTTAGTAGGAAGCTTAAGGTACTTGACATGTACCAGACCAGATATACTCTACGGAGTCGGATTGATCAGTAGATATATGGAGAAGCCAGACCAGTCTCATTTGAATGCAGCCAAGAGAATTCTTCGCTACATCAAAGGCACAATAAATGAAGGTATGTTTTATACCTCAAGTATAAATTTCAATCTTACTGGCTACTCGGATAGTGATTGGGGTAGAGATCTGGATGAAAGAAAAAGTACAACAGGGTTTGTATTTTTCGTGGGAGATACATCTTTCACATGGTCATCCAAGAAGCAATCAATTGTCACGTTATCAAGCTGTGAAGCTGAGTATGTTGTTGCCAACTCAGTTGTATGCCATTTAATATGGTTAAGGAATTTGCTGAAGTTTTTGGGATTTCCTCAAGAAAATCCTACAAAGATTTATATCGATAATCGATCAGCGATTGCATTGGCAAAGAATCCAGTGTATCATGAAAGAAGTAAACATATTGATACACGTCATCACTTTATCCGAGAGCATGTAAAGAATAAAGAAATCGAGCTGATATCCTGCAACACAGATGATCAAGTTGTAGATATCTTTACCAAGCCATTGAAAAGAGAAGTATTTATCAAATTGAAATTCATGCTTGGAATGACATCCCTCGATTGAGTTTAAGGGGAAGATTTGTTGAAGTAAACTCAATCCAGAAGGTCAAGGAAGGCAGCCACCAGCTGTCACCGCCCAGCCACCAACCGACCGGCCGCCAGCTGCTTTCACATCGTCGGCCACAACCGCCTTCACACTTTAATGT
>NW_011500781.1:18113-31713 GCF_000495115.2 Populus euphratica | reverse complement strand
CCCCTCTAAGTGTTTCAAAGCCACCACAAGTGGTTTCTCCCACCAACAAGCTGCAGTCGGAAATTTATTTCATATTTTCGTATTGTGCTTTTGGTATGGATCACAGATGAACACTCAAAAGAGAAAAGTTCATGAACAGAACTGTAGTTTGGAAACATTTACTTCTAAGCAGATGGCTTCCGATGGGAACATGGGCTTTTGCTTTCAGTTTAATTTACCAGTCCTTCATACCTTCACCACCCATCATCTCTATCCATTTTGCATCATCAGCTTCTGCTCCTTATGCACCAGATGTTATGTGTGTGGACACAAATGGCCGGTGGCAGCCATGTTTGGTGGCAGCCATGGTTGGTGGCAGCCATAAATGGACGGTGGCAGTAATGGTTGGTGGCAGCCATAGTTGACATGGATATAGTCAAATGGTGGGTGCCTAACTTGCCCACCATTGTTGAACAATCATCTCCCTCCTCAGCTATAAATAGAAGATGTATTGATAGCTGAGATAGACCACGAGATAGAGAGAAACACAGAGAGAGAGCTAAGGGTGAGAGTTGAGTTGAGTTGAGAAGTTTTCTCCTCCTCCTTGTTTTGTTGTTTGTATTGCTTTTGAGCTTGATTAATACAAACCAGTAGCTCCGTGGAGTAGGCAAGTTGCCGAACCACGTAAATTTGTGTGTGTTTGAATGTTTGGATCCGCTAACAACTGGTATCAGAGCTTGTTCTTGAAAGTTCTTGAAAAAGAGGGTGTTTGATCCAAACTCAAAAATCAAAGTTCTCAAAACATGTTTTTGAACATACCACCGTGAAGAGGACGACGAGAGGAATCCACTGGTGAAAACTCGGCGAAAATCCAACATCTTGCATGCCCGCACGCGCCGTCATCATCACTGCCCACGCGCACAAACGCGCACAACGCGCGTCACGCGTCTTCCTCACCGTTTCCTGCAACTCGACTCTGCCACGTCAGCAGACACGTCAGCCGTTCGACACAGTCAGCAGCCAAGTCACCTGCCACATCAGACGTTTGACACGGTCAACTGCCACGTCATCCCTGACACGTCACCTGCTACGTCATCACTGCCACGTCAGACGAAAGATCTCCGTGGATCTGCCACGTCAGATTTGGTGGACCCTATATTGCCTACGTGTCTGACAGGTCATCTTGCCACGTCAGCATAACTGGGTTTTGATCCGGTGTGGCGCAGAGACTATTCCTCCTGCCACGTGGCTTCATCTGCGGCGTCCAATTATCTCAATTTTTTTATTGTTTAAATCGGAGCCATCCGAAGTCCGATTTGGGTGATCTCAGTGTCGTTTCCAGCATTTTTGGCCATTCCGGACACATCTGTAAGGTCAGATTTTTGAGATTCAAATCCGAGAAAGAGTAAAAATGGCTGATGAAATAAAGGCTGCAGGAATTGAAAAATTTGATGGAACTGATTTTGGATATTGGAAAATGCAAATTGAAGATTATCTATATGGGAAGAAACTTCATCTTCCTCTGTTGGGGAGCAAGCCAGAAAACATGTCAGAAGAAGATTGGCAAATACTTGATAGACAAGTCTTGGGCATTATCCGGCTATCATTGTCAAGAAGAGTTGCTCATAATGTTACAAAAGAGAAATCCACAGCAAGATTGATGGAAGCCTTGTCTGGGATGTATGAGAAGCCATCAGTAAATAACAAAGTGCACTTGATGAAGAAGCTGTTCAACCTGAAGATGACAGAAAGCACCTCTGTTACACAGCATCTTAATAATTTCAACACCATCACAAATCAATTGTCATCCGTTGAAATTGAGTTTGATGATGAGATCCGAGCACTTATTTTGCTAGCTTCACTTCCAAGCAGTTGGGAAGGTATGAGAACAGTCGTAAGCAACTCAGCTGGAAAATCCAAATTAAAGTATGATGATATCCAAGACCTGATTTTAGCTGAAGAAGTACGAAGAAAAGACTCGGGTGAAAGCTCAAGTTCAGGTTCAGCTTTCAACATCAACACTCGAGGAAGGAGACAAGACAAAGGCTTATCCAGAGGCAGATCAAAATCCAGGTACAGAAGCAAAAGCAAGTTTGGACCCAGGAAGCAGGTTAAATGTTGGAATTGTGGCAAACCTGGCCATTTTATGAGGAGTTGCACAAAACCAAAGAAACCTGAAGCTGATTCTGCAAATGCCACTACAGACGAGGTACAAGATGCTTTGATCCTTGCAGTACATAGTCCTATTGATGATTGGGTTCTTGATTCTGGAGCTTCATTTCACTGTACTCCACACCATGAAATGATGCAAAATTACACTGCTGGAAATTATGGGGTAGTCTATCTGGCCGATGGACAACCATTGGATATTGTGGGTATAGGAGATGTGCAAATCAAGACAATGAATGGATCTACATGGAACTTGCAAAATGTAAGGCATGTTCCTGAACTAAAGAAGAAGTTGATCTCGGTCGGACAACTTGATGATAGTGGCCATTCAATCCTTTTCTCTAGAGGAATGTGGAAGGTATCAAAGGGAGCAATGGTTTTGGCTCGTGGAAAGAAAACTGGCACTCTGTATATGACTACAAGATCAGCAGATATAATTGCCTCTACTGAAGCAGAAAATCAGGCACAGCTATGGCATTGCAAACTCGGCCATATGAGTCAAAAGGGGATGAAGATACTTCAGTCAAAGGGAAAGCTGTCAGAGTTAAAAAATGTTGATCTAGATATTTGTGAAAGTTGTGTTCTCGGAAAACAGAAGAAGCTCAGTTTCTTAAAGGTTGGCAGGACCTTAAGACCAAGAAAACTAGAACTGGTGCACACAGATTTATGGGGACCAGCTCCAGTAGCATCTCTTGGCGGTTCTCGGTACTATGTCACTTTTATTGATGACTTTAGCAGAAAGGTATGGGTCTACTTTCTGAAAAATAAATATGATGTGTTTGACACGTTCAAGAAATGGAAGGCTATGGTTGAGACTGAATCAGGTTTGAAGCTGAAATGCTTACGATCTGATAATGGAGGAGAATACATTGATGGAGGTTTCAAGGAGTATTGCGCTGTCAACGGTATCAGAATGGAAAAGATAGTTCCAGGCACACCACAACAGAATGGTATTGCTGAACGGATGAACCGGACCATCAATGAACGAGCTAGAAGCATGAGGTTGCATTCTGGGCTACCTCAAACATTCTGGGCTGATGCAGTTCATACTGCAGTTTACTTGATCAACCGTGGACCATCAGTACCTTTGGAGTTCAGACTGCCCGAGGAAGTCTGGAGAGGAAAAGAAGTACAGCTTGCTCACCTAAAAGTCTTTGGGTGTGTTTCCTATGTGCATGTAGACTCTGATGCTCGCAACAAGCTGGATGCCAAATCAAAGAAATGTTTCTTTATTGGCTATGGAGATGAAGAATTTGGATTTCGGTTTTGGGATGATCAGAACAGGAAGATTATCAGAAGCAGGAACGTGATCTTCAACGAGAAAGCTTTGTACAAAGACAGATCAAGTACAGAACCAGAGATAACTGATTCAGATACAAGTCCACAGAAATCTGAATTCATACAATTAGAAGGGCTTCCTGACGTTACCACTCAAGAGTTCATACAAGACAGTTCAAGCACTTCAGTACCCACCACTTCTACACAAGATAGTGCAGAGCCAAGTGAACCAGCTGTTCGCAGGTCTTTAAGGACTATAAAGCCTCCACAACGGTTCACACTTCTACTGAATTATATCTTGCTGACAGATGGTGGTGAACCATTAAATTATGAAGAATCCTTACAAGATGGAAACTCGAGCAAGTGGGAGTTAGCCATGAAGGACGAGATGGAGTCATTGCTGAAGAACAAGACTTGGGAGTTAACCAAACTGCCTGAAGGAAAGAAGGCCTTGCAAAACAAGTGGGTTTACAGAGTAAAGACCGAGCATGACGGAAGCAAACGGTTCAAAGCAAGACTTGTTGTAAAAGGGTTTCAGCAAAAGAAAGGGATCGACTATTCTGAGATATTTTCTCCAGTTGTGAAGCTTACAACGATCAGAGTTGTTCTGGGGATAGTAGCTGCAGAAAATTTACATCTTGAACAATTAGATGTAAAAACAACATTTCTTCATGGAGAATTGGAGGAAGACATTTACATGCAACAACCAGAGGGGTTTGCAATACCAAGAAAGGAGAGTCAAGTTTGCAAACTAAAGAAGAGCCTATATGGTTTGAAGCAAGCTCCAAGACAGTGGTACAAGAAGTTTGATAACTTCATGTGTAGTACGGGATACACAAAATGTCAGGCTGATCATTGTTGCTATGTCAAACATTTTGACAACTCCTATATCATTCTACTGCTATATGTGGATGATATGTTAATTGCAGGATCCAGCATGGAAGAGATTGACAAGCTAAAGCAACAGTTGTCAAAACAGTTTGAAATGAAGGATCTGGGAGCTGCTAAACAAATACTTGGCATGAGAATCATCAGAGACAAAGACAAAGGCATACTAAAGCTTTCACAGGCAGAGTATGTCAAGAAGGTTCTTAGCAGGTTTAGTATGGATAATGCTAAGCCAGTATGTACACCTCTGGGGAATCATTTCAAGCTCAGTAGAGACCAGTCACCAAAAACTGAGCTAGAACATGGATACATGGACCAGATTCCATACGCCTCAGCTATCGGCTCTTTGATGTATGCCATGGTCTGTACTAGACCAGATATTGCCCATGCAGTGGGAGTTGTAAGCCGATATATGAGCAATCCTGGAAAGCAGCATTGGGAGGCAGTGAAATGGATCATGAGGTACTTAAAAGGCTCATCGGAGACATGTCTTATTTTCACAGCTGGCGGTTTGAAACTTGAAGGCTTTGTAGATGCTGATCTAGCAGGAGATGTTGATAGCAGAAAGAGTACTACAGGTTATATATACACTCTAGGAGGCATTGCTGTTTCTTGGAGTTCTACCTTGCAAAAGATAGTTGCTCTTTCAACGACAGAAGCTGAATATGTTGCAGTTTCAGAATCTGCAAAAGAGATAGTATGGCTACAGAGTTTCCTGCAAGAATTGGGCAAGATACATGGAAAAGGTACTTTGTATAGTGACAGTCAGAGTGCAATCTTCCTTGCCAAGAATCCAGCATTTCACTCCAGAACAAAGCACATACAGATCAAATATCACTTCATCCGACAATTGCTCGACGATGAACAACTGTTACTTGAAAAGATCTGTGGAAGCAAGAATCCAGCCGACATGTTAACCAAAGGAGTTACTCTCGATAAACTGAAGCTGTGTAAAGCTTCAGTGGGTCTTGAAGATTAAAAGACAGACCTAACACCATTTGTGTCCAAGTGGGAGATTGTTATGTGTGTGTGGTTGCAAATCTTGTATCCCTAGCGATCCCTCCTCTTTTTTAATTCCTGTGTGCTATTGTTTTAGATCTGAGGTGTAAACTGATCCCAACAGAGGAAACTTGTCTCCCACATCAGCTATAAATAGAGAGTGCCATTGATAGCTGATGAGCACCACGAGATAGAGAGAAACACAGAGAGCGTGCTAAGGGTGAGAGTTGAGTTGAGTTGAGAAGTTTTCTCCTCCTCCTTGTTTTGTTGTTTGTATTGCTTTTGAGCTTGATTAATACAAACCAGTAGCTCCGTGGAGTAGGCAAGTTGCCGAACCACGTAAATTTATGTGTGTTTGAATGTTTAGGTCT
Organism: Populus euphratica; assembly: GCF_000495115.2. Lineage (NCBI taxonomy): Eukaryota > Viridiplantae > Streptophyta > Magnoliopsida > Malpighiales > Salicaceae > Populus > Populus euphratica. Next base: position 26,029 of record NW_011500781.1, on the reverse strand, counting down.
CCTAACACCAGAAGGCTGCAAGGGCCTTCCATGTGATACAAGTAGCTTATCTACATGTTCTCCAGTCGGCAAAACTCAATGTTCAGTTGTTAATTCACAAAACAGCATTCTTGATCTTAAATCATCTGTCAACTTGATCAATTTGCACAACAATCAAGATCCTAGAAATACAGAAAACACGTACCAAGATTTGTATCGGAATTTGTCGGGAAGTTGTCGTTTTCCTCCTATCCTCCAGAAGTCAGCAAACAAATTAGACTCCTTGAATCGAAGGAAAATGCATGTTGATAATAGATTCAAGGATCACCAAAACCATGAAGTAAGTTTATTCAACGTTGTCATTAATTCTTTTTCCTGTCATGTGAATTGGGACTGATCTTGATGGGAGAATGATGCAATATATACATCTCCTATTTATACAGGTTGCTTACCAGCCATTCACCTCTCAAGTTACAAAACCAACCTCTCACTTTCAGCCACAGATGCAGCCTGCATATTCTCCTTATGACATGACATCCGGTGCTAACAATTCGGTTTCATTAGGAGCAACAATCAAAAGTAAAATACGTGTTAGATGGACTCAAGATCTTCACAAGCGATTTGTTGAATCTGTAAATCGACTTGGAGGTGCAGAAAGTAAGAGGAACTTTATATGTTTTGACAAGGAAATAACAGTATCAATGATAATTGATTGATAATCTTTGGTTATTGGCATTTGTTTACGTAGAGGCTACTCCAAAGGGTATTCTGAGAGAAATGGACGTTCATGGATTGACAATCTTGCATGTTAAAAGTCACTTACAGGTTTGAATTTCTATCCGTCATTAGTTTTTAATTAATTTAATTGTTGAATTCTCGATCATCCTGTTCTCATTGTAGATTTCTTTCTTTTCTTTTCTTTTTTTTCAGAAATATCGTACAGCAAGATACCTTCCGGAATCGAAAGAAGGTATAAAGCTCTACTTTGTGATCTCTTAAATTAATTTCCTTTGTATGCTTCTGCTCCATGTTATGTTAAATAAAACACCCCGGCCGCCAAAGACAAGCAACATAAATGCATTATCATACTGAGTTTCTGGATTAATTCTGGAGGTTAGTTTTAGGTATGTTGATAGAGTTTTAGGGTATAATTCTAGAGTAGATTTTACTGTTCACGTTACTTTGTTTGTGCAACTTGCAAGTTTCGAATTCAGTAGTAGAAATTTACAAGTTTCAATGCAAAATTAATTTTTTTTTTATAAATGATTCTTTAATATATATAGACACACACTTTGTTAAAATACTTCAAATATAAGCATTCCCTGGGCAACAAGGAACAACGGACACCAGCTTAGCCAAAACATAATTTACAAATCCCAATCATTTTTCCACTTTGTGCAATAAAAAATAGAATCACCAAATCAACAAAATAATGCAATCAAATACATAAATCAATATAAAGATTTTTATGTGAAAAACCCGATGCAGAAAAAATCACGGAACCGTAATCCATCTAAAAACTTTCATTATCAACAAATAATGGGTTCACTATTATTCCTCAAAATTAACAAAGGGCTATAACATGCATATCATTAAGAACAACCATTCTTGGAATACAATAAGATTAAAGAGAGAAGTATTTGAAAAAAACTCACAACACTAACAACCATATTTTTTGTCAAAACAATCAGCTTGCACATCATCAATCTTCAATCTAAACGTCTAGAATGAAGCGTAACATGTATAGAAACTATTATAAGAATCTCAATCCAATCCAACAATTAATAAGTTGAAAATTGAAGAATGAGGACAAACACTTTAGCTACCCTTTCTTCCTATTTTTCTCTCATGCTCCCTGTTCTGTTTTTTTCCTCTTAATTCACTTTTGCCACTACAATGGTCATTTATGTTTTAATTCAAAGAATGTTAACAACAAATCAAGTTCCTTTCATAGCTCAGGTGTCGGTTATACCATACATTATGGGCTATGAAAGTGCCAAGCATTTGTTGTACCAAGTGTTATATAACATAAATCAAGATTAGTCATTTAACAAGCAAAGTATTAAAGAGTGAACAAGATAGCAAATATAAAACATGTTAGTATCAAACATTAAAGTCCATATTAAGTTTACATTATACTTATTCTTACACCATTAGTGTAACCTTTTCACCTTGACATAATTAACTTAGCTAGACATAATGAAAGAAAGCAAAATAGATAAACAAAATAAGAACATAAAAGTTAACTAAGTAAAGGAAAGGAAATGAAAGGCATAAACTTAATATTAATGAAAACAAAGCATAAAAAATACAAAGAGAGAAAGGAAGAGCATGATCTTGATCTGGAAATCAAGATGCCTAAATGCATGGCAAATGCCTCCTTTTATAGGCCAAAAATGGGAACTATTGATTTGATGACTAATTGATAAGTGGGTGACCAACTTTTGACTTGGTGACAATCCTTATCTTCTCTTGTCTGCCCAAAACGTCATTGATAACGTCAAAACTGGAGCCAGTTGCAAACATGAAAGTTGTAGGCAATTGTCTCAGCTTTCTTGTGTAAAAATTTCAGCTCATTTGGACTTCTAGAACTCCAGATATGGCCAAAATACCGAATAGTGCTCGGGCTGGAAGACAGATTCGGGCTTCTTTGTTGTTGCTACAATTTGGACTTGATAATGGCCTTTTTAGATCTTGGGCTCCATATGAAAGTTGTAGGCCTATGTCTTACCTTTCTATCCATATAAATTGGACCTAAATCTGAGATATATAGCTCCAGATATGACCCATTTACCGAACAGTGTTCCGGTTTGGATTGCACCGACATCTCTTTTCTAAGTTTGGCCATCTCTTTATCCTTGCAATTTAAGTTCTTCAAGTCATCAATCAATCCTTTTATTTATGTGATAGGCCTGCATTAAAAATAGACATTTACCACAATTTATAGGTATCTTATATTATTAGATACATTCTTATAAAACATATTTTAGTTAAGGAGTTATTGATACTTCAAGTGCAAAATGATGATATAAAACCATGATAAAAATGCACTTTTAAGTACTAATCAGCAGTCATGCTGTCTTTTGCTAATTAATATGGTGGTCCCCTCATTACATAGTATGGGACCACACACAACAAGTCTCCCCCTCATGCACCATGTAAGGAATTCATCATACTGGTGATCAGCTTGTAAACTTTAATTTAGAAGGCTCTACCAAGCCTATTTTCATCCTACAAAACTCAAACTTCTCTCTCGATAAAGGCTTGGTCATTATATCTTATGCAATGTTATCATTATGGATCTTCTCAACAACAAATGACTTCATCTCCATAGTATCTTGAATCCATTGATATCTAACCTTAATGTGCTTTAATCGAAAGTGAAAACTAGGATGCTTACTAAGATAGACTGCACTTTGACTATCACAATACAAGATAAAGTTCTCTTAAACTAGACTAAGTTCATATAACTTCTTCATCCATAACAACTATTTACCCCCTTTAGTAAAAACAATATATTTAGCCTCTATAGTGGATAATGCAACATATTTTTACAACCTTGATTGCCATGAGACTGCTCCCCTTGCAAACTTCATTAAGTATCTTGATTTGAATTTTCTAGAATCTACATCACAAGTCATATCTGCATTAGTGTATCCACCCAACACAAGTTTATTATTGTCAAAACATAAGTTGAAACTAGAAGCACTTTTAAGATACCTCAATATCCATTTCACTACTGACCAGTGTTCTTTACCAGAATTAGAAAGGAATCGACTAACTATACCAATAACATGAGCTATATCTAGCCTTGTGCAAACTACAACATATGTCATAACCCAAATCTAGGTTATCCCCCAAAATGCACTTTTTTTCAAAATAAAAATCAAAACATAATAATAAAGGCTAGCAACGTGGAGAAAGCAAACTAGAGAATCAAGGTACAATTTTAGAGGAAATTAAAGGCTCAATTATACCCCATTATGCCCAAAAAATAAAGAAAAAATGCAAATTCAAGGTTAAATTAAATGATTATTAGACGAATTTGCATAAAAATTAAGTCCATGGACATAATTAAATTTTTAATAAGCCAATTTGATTTAATCATGGGCTAGTTTTGCTCGAAAATGTTACTTGGGTGGCTACTTTTCAGATGCATTTAATGCTTCATTGCTCCATTAAATCTAACAAAACGTGAACAAAAATGATCCTTTATAGTTGTTTTACAACGTTGACTGAACAGTTCAGTCTAAATAGCAATGAGATGGCACCGGTGCCATCCTAAATAGGCCAACTCAGGTAGCTTTTTTTTGCAAATCTAACAGCTCACGATGCATGCTTTGAGCCAATAGTTGGGATCCTTCCCAACCGAATCAAGGGTTGAAATTTTTACCCGGTGTAGACAAGATTGCCCTCTTCCATCAGCTGTAAATAGAGGCGGAGTTCATGGCTTGAGAGAGGAGAAAACCAAACCTAAAGTTGGTCGAAAACCAACCTTCCCTACTCAAATTTTCCTACAACCAGCCCTTTCCCTGCTTCCTCTCTCCGTCGTGACCTTCAGTCACCACCACCATCATCACCTGTCTTCTCGCCATCATCTCCACCACAAGTGGCCACCAAACCATCTCACGTGGTTGTTGCACTACTTCTCTCTCTCCTCTGCAAAACTTTTCTTCCCTGCCACCATAACGCCAGGAGCAACAGCCACAGCCACAGCCAACTGCAGGGCTCACCACCTCCAGTCACAACGCACCACCAGTCAAGTCGCTAGCTCCCTTAACGCCAAGTAAGCTCCCTTCCTCTCCTCTCCTTTCTGCCGACATTGCACATAAACAGTGCAACGTGAATTATGATTCACGTTGTACTATTTTGCACAGCTTAGTCACTAGGTACAGCCTAATGACTAAACTATTTTCAGGTTGGACCTGTCTTAGCCAAGCCCAATTGGTTGGGCCAAGTCCAGCCCGTTCCTAAAATATATAAATGAGGATATTTGGGCTGATGTCAGCCCACTTGTTTTTGGGCTTGTGTTGGGCCCAGCCCGCATGGTTTTATAATATTTAATTATAAATAATAAATAATAATAAATAAATAAAACAAATATTTTCCAAAAAAATTTCAAAAAAAATCCTTTGAAAAAATATTATGATTTTTTCAAATGTTTTTCTACCAATTTTGTTCAATATTGGATTATATACTTACATTGTAAGATACAAATCTAGTGTTAAAATACCTAGTTTTCTCTGAATTTTTTTAAAAAATAAAATTTTAAAAAGTTTTAAATCAATTTCCCTTTTCAAAGAACAGAAAAAAAATATTTGGTTTTCAAACATATAGTCAAATCCTAAAAATTTTCCAAGCATGTTTTCATTAAAAGATTGCATTTTTTCTCATGTTCTAAAAAATCCAAAAAAATGGATATCTTAACCAGTTTATAATTATTCATTAGGATTTGACCAACATGTCAAAAATCTTTTTCCAATCTTTTTAAGATCCAGATGCAGACATTAATATTTATGAGGTTTAAAATTGCCCGATAAAATACACCTTCAGGTATTAAAGATACAAGGTGTAAAAAAAATAGGATGCTAAAATTCAGACTTTCGAATGGTTTGGATTTAACCCGATAAGGTAGAGGCTCTGTCATGAAGAAAGATTTGTCTTAAACTTTAGAAAAGACCAACGAATAGAAACCCAACTTAGAAAAACAATCAAACAACAATGCAGCTTACCTTAGGTAGGGTGCACTAGTGATAATGCTTCTTCCCTTTGAACAACCAATCCCTTACCCAGACTCTCGCAGACCATAGGTTTTTAGTAATCATAATATTAGGTGGCGATAGACTCTCGCAGACCATAGGTTTCTAGTAATCATAATATTAGGTGGCGACTTCTAAATATTAATCAGAATTTTATGATTAAATCCAAAACTCCTTTTCAACACACAACACCTCATAATAAGAGGCACGACAGAGAGCCTCCATTATCGCTAAAAGATGTTGCATCGGTGCTTGCATACCCCGCGACAACATACATCAAGGTACCAACTATGAATGTATAATGAACGTTTTTCATCTCATTTCTTTCTTTATAACTTAAAGGACACTACTTGGAACTTAGTTTAAGTGGCTTGCGAGTGAATAACAAACAAGTTTAAAGTTGCTCATACTGAATCTCTCAATTCCCTTTTGAACATATCTCTTCTAAGATAGCTAAAGTTTCTCTTTCTTCCTGTCATGTATAATCTTCACGTCAAGAATCTATTTTTTTAGTTCTGAGTCTTTCATTGCAAAAGACTTGCTTAACTTTTCCTTCAAAATCTAAATCTTTTTAGCATCATAGCCAACAATTAATATATCATCCATATATAATAAAAGAATAATAAAGTTTTTATCTAGAAATATTTTTATAAATACATAATGATAAGAAGTGGTCCCATACATAAAGAATCAAAATTCTTGTACCACTGCCTTTGAGCTTGCTTTAATCCATATAAACTCCTTTTCAACTTGCAAACTAACTAATATTTATCTTTTGCTTCAAACCCTTCAGGCTACTTAATGTAGATCTCCACATCTAAATCAACATGAAGAAATACTATTTTCACATCAATTTGTTCAACTTCAAGATTTAAACTAGTAGTTAAATCAAGCATAATTGGGATTAAAGACAACTTGACTACTCATGAAAAAATTTCTTCAAAATCAATACCCTTCTACTAACCAAAACATTTCCCAACCAATCTTCCTTATACCTTGGTTATGAGTAATGCTCATTAATTTTCAACCTGAACACGTATTTTTTTGTAAGTGCTCTCTTACCTTTAGAAAGCTTCACTAACTCAAAAGTATGGTTTTTATGCAGGGATTTCATCTCTTCTTACATTGCTTTCAACCACTCATTTTTCTTCTCATATGACATAACTTCATTAAAGCATTTTGACTTTTCTCCATTAGTAATCAACACATTGCCATAAGGAGAATATTTGGTGAAAGGTTGGCGAGGTCTAATTGACCTCCTCAATTGTGGCTTATATAGAGCTTCTTGAATAACTTGTTCAAAAATAGCATCAATATCATAAGTAGCTTATTCAAGATCACCAACTAATGGCTCGATAAGAGAACCACCATTATCATAATTTTTCAAATCTCCCCCATGATTAGCAAGCATCACAGGTAATTGTGAAGTAGGTCTTGGGTTTGAATTAAATGGAATAAAAATAGTAAACTTTGTTTTCTCCTTTTGTTCAAAGTCTTCAATAGTTTGATTTTTAAAGAAGATAACATCTATACTTCTAACAATTTTCTTCTCCTTTGGATCCTAGAACTTACAGCTAAACTCATCATCTTCAAAGCCTAAGAAAATACACTATCTTGTCTTAATATCAAGTTTAGACATTTCATCCCTAGGAACATATATAAATGTTCTGCATCCAAACACTCTCAAATATGCATAAGAAACATCCTTTCCTTTCCATACTCTATCTAGAACATCAAATTCAAGAGACTTAGGTAATTTTGTATGAGAGAGCATATATCTAATTCTTTTAACAATGGTTATGTTCATTCTCTCAGCCACTTCATTCTGTTGTAGAGTCTTAGGAACTATCTTCTCCAACTCGATATCATGTTCCTTATAGTACTTCTAAAAAGAACCCTAGTATTCACCACCATTGTCAACTCAAATATATTTCAACTTTCTACCAATTTCTTTTTTAACTCTGGCATGAAAATTCTTAAACATATCAAGCACCTGATATTTAGATTTCAAACAAGTGGCCTAAATTTTCTTAGAGTGATCATTAATAAAACTAATAAAGTACAATGCACCTCTAAGAGACTTATCAATCATAAAGCAAACATAAGTATGAACTACATCAAGAACATATGATCTTTTATTTGAAGATGATCTTTGAAATGCAACTCTATATTGTCTAC
>NW_011500781.1:3063-11367 GCF_000495115.2 Populus euphratica | reverse complement strand
TTGGTGACAATCTTTATCTTCTCTTGTCTGCCCAAAACGTCATTAATAACATCAAAATTGGAGCCACAAGTTCATACCTTTTAATGGAAGGTAGTTTTTTTTAGCAAGGATGTCAAGGCCTTTATCACACAAATATCCAAGCCATTTATGCCATAAATCAGTAGAGAAATCTTTAATTATATTCACATCCCCTTTGATCACCTTGGCTTGTGACATATACAAACTCATCTTCTTTCTTTCAGCAACAATTAAAGAATTCCTGGAGAGTTTCCATTTACCATCTCCAAAGTAATTGTGATAGCCTTCTTTATCAAGAGTACCTGTAGAGATAAAATGTAGGCACATATCATGCACATCTCTAACATCTTTGAGTAGCAACTTCCATCTAGTATTAGTTTCTAACCAAATATCTCCAATGCCCACAACACTAGTCATCCCTTGATTTCTCATCCTAACTTGACTAAAGTCACCAATAATGTAGGATGTGTAGAAATTACATTGAGGTGTAACATGGTAAAAAGCTGTTGAATCTGCAACGTATGCGGTATCTTAACATACAAGACTAACACAACCATTATCACAAATAATGATAACATCATTATAAAATACAACTGTAGTTGTATCATTCTCTTCATTCTTATCTTTGTCTTTGCTATTTTTATCTATTTTATACTTTATACAATCATTTTGAATATGTTCAGGCATATCATAATAATAATATTTAATTCTCTTCCTTAACTAAGGTCTTCCTCTTAGCTTTCATTTTTCTTTTCTATTGTTGGATTCTTTATCTTCCTTACTGTGAAAGAACCTATTTTAACTTCTCCCTCAACTTTCTATAACAAGTGCATGGACTTGGAAGTACTTGTCCCTTTCTCCTCTTCTCTTAATTGAGAATATTACACTCTATTTTTTTCAAAGTAATATTTCTATTCAGAGTAGAATTGCTAAGTGACACTATTGAAGTCTCTCAGCAATAAACTCAATAAGATTAGTGATTACATCTCATTAGCTAACTCAAGATTCATCAATGACAGCTGATTCAAGAACCCTTGGAATTCATTTATATGCACTGAAGCATCTTCACCATTTTTTTACTTTAAATTCACAAAATCTCTAATTACAAAAACCTTATTTTGTGCACTCTTCTTAGCAAAGGCTTCTTTCAACATCTTCCAAACTGTATAACAATTATGTTTTTTAGAAATATGATTAATAAAGTTAGAAGATACCCATTTTCTAACATTAGTAATCACTTTTTCTATTAAGCTCATTCCATTTTGCTTCATCTATTTTATCAGGCTTTATTCCTTTACACTTAAGTGGTAAAGCCAAATCATTGCAACATAAGTGATCCTCTATCATTGTTTTCCATGGAAAATAATTGGAGGAAGTGAGTTTTATCATGCTCGAATTTTCCTTTTCCATTTTAACTACAAAAGAAATTTAATCTATACAACCAGTGTCATGATATCACTTTGTTAGGAAAATAAAGAATAATCGGACACCAATCTTGTCAATTCACAATTCATAAGTTCTAATCTTTTTTTCTCTTTCTACAATCAAAAATAGAATCACCCAATCAACAAAATAATCCAATCAAACACATAAGTCAACACCTAAAAACTTTCACTATCAATAAATAATGGGTTCACAACTATTTTTTCTCAAATTTAACTAAGGGTTACAACATGCATATCATCAAGAACAACCTATTCTTAGAATACAACAAGATTAAAGAGTGAAGTGTTTAAGAAAAACTCACAACACATTAGAATACAACAAGATTAAAGAGAGAAGTGTTACTCACAACACTAACAATCTTATTTTCTATCAAAACAATTAGCTTACACATCATCAATCTTCGATCCAACCATCCAGAATGAAGCATAATATGTCTAAAAGCTACTATTAAAATCTCAACCTGATCCAATGATTAACAAGCTGAAAATCAAAGAATGAAGACAGACGATCCAACTATATCTTCTTCCTTTCTTTTTCTTGTGCTCCCTGTTCTATTTTTTTCTCTTAATTCACTTTTACGACTATAGTGGTCATTTATATTTTAATTCAAAAAAGCAATTATGCTATCTCTTGCCAATTAATGTGGTGGTCCCCTCATTACATAGTGCGGACCACACACAACATCATTCAAAATAAACATAATCAAGTAATGATAATAAACAAAAAACTAAAATTAAAACTCTATAAAAACTGTTATAATGATTATCTTTGTTCTAAGTACCATCAATGACCATGCCTCAATGTTGTCTTATCCTCATCCTCAACATTGACCTAGACCTATCATATTGACTATGGCAAATTAAATGTAACATCTTATTGTAATAAAAATTTTCATGTTGTAGAAAAAATGAATAAGTAAAGCATAATTAATTTCCACGTTAAACCTATAAAAAATGATTAATAATTTGACACTAGCCTTGTTATCTTATCCAATTTTACAATTAAAGTCATAAAAAACCCAAATAAAAACACTAACATAACTAAACTTAATAACTCTCTAAATAATATTAAATTATAAAAATTACAACCTTCACATAACATAAACCTATAAATTTTTCAAATATGGGTGTTTGTTTTGAGGACAATACTTTTTCAAGGAAAGCATTTTCTTAAGGAAAACATTTTAAAAAAATAAGTCATTTTCTATTGCTTAGATGTTTCAAGAAAAATAGTTATGTAAAATAATTTGTTTTTATTAATGGTTTTTTAATGATGGTAATAAGATGAAAAAAATTGAAATTTTTGTGATAAAAATAGTGGTTATGATAATTATGATGGTGACATTAATGATGGTTAAGGTTATAATATTTGTGATAGAATCATAGGATGATAATTATTGTGATAGTAGAGATGATGATAATAGTTATGAATTAATATTTATTTTAATAACCAGATAATGGTGGTGACAACCATAACAATAAGGTAGTAATGCTAGTTGTTATTATAACAATAATGGTGTTAAAGAATTATAGTGAGATGGTGATAAAATGTGGTTATATTAATAATAAGCTAGTTGTTTAAGGTGATGCATGATCGGTTGTTATGGTGGTGGCAAAAGGTTATTAATATATATGGAAACAAGATTTAAAAATAATAATAATAAGCACAAGGGCACAAAATTTGGATGAAAATGGTCTTCACACAAATACCAAAATTCAAGATTTTATTACAAAATACTTCTTTTCAATTAGTGTGCTAAAATACAATTTAAATAACCTTATTTATATTAGAAAAAAAACTTAAGCAAAGCGAAAAAAATAGCAAAAGAGTTTTAGACCAAATAAAATAAAGAATCATAAATCAATAAGAAGAATATTGCAAATCTAAATAGTAACTTTTAGGCTTTATTTGAAGACCTTTCCAATCTCGGATTACCATAAAATTTTAATTTTATAGAAAATCAAACATCTAGAATCTTTAAGCAAAATTTTAGCCTAATCAAGCTATCAAGTCTAAAACTATGCCTATTAAAATAAGATTATATGTTTGGAAAAAATCTCATGCATCAAATGTTTCTAAGTTAAAGAGAATTTATTTTTGAGTTCAAATTACACTTACCTCAATCTTGTGGATATCCAATCAAAAGTTTCTAACCTTTATATGTTTATACTTTATATTACAAACATCATACATACCAGCAACTTGTTTAGGCTCCTTAGAAACAAAACCAATCTTATAAATTATTTATAATAACTTTTGCAATAGCTTTCCCAATCTTTAACTCAACCTGAGACTTAGTTCTATAAGAACCAAACACCTCTATATATTTTATATCATCACCAACAAGATGCATGATGATTTCTCTACTAGAGGAACTTTTAAACATCTGCTTCAAATATTTTATTTGAAGTCCAAAACATTAATTTTAATCTTATTAATTCTAGAATTCTTCTCAATCACATGTAAGGCATGCCGTCTACAATATGCTTCATAAAAAATTACCTCTGAAACCACATTTAATTTGGTTTTCTTATGTTAGATGGTCTAAGTATTAAGACCAAATTCACTGTACTCATCAACATGAACACCTTATGCATACTTAGGGTCATCATAGATCAAGATTTTTGGATCAAAATCTTTTCTTTTAGCATCATCTTACCCATTCTCATTTAATTGTTGTAGTTGATTATAATCTATAAATGAATTAGAATCATAAAAAAAAAAATCAGTTTCAATATCATCTCATCATGATTAAAAAGTTGTCTCATCTACTTATACATCTAAAATAATTTCTCAAAACTAGTCACCGATTCATGATCAACTTTGTTAATTGATGGGATAGTTCTTTAAATTGCCTATTTTTGTTTTTATTGTTAGTCGATGAGTTAATTTTATAAATTATTTATGCATATATGTTATTATCAATTCCTAAATATTTCTATCCAAAAGAAAACCTCTACATCCCCTGCTACACAAGCATATCCAATTTAGTGACCATCTCTTTCATCTATGGTTATTCAACAATATATAATAAATAACCATCAAGAATCATTTGGATTTCATATCAACTAACATAGATAGAAATAACATAAGAAAGATAGCAAGTATAAAAATACAAAATTTGAGTGAAGAAGGTCTTCACACAAAAACCAGCTTACTTTAAAATCTTATTAATGAATATTTCTTTTTAAATATTCTGCTAAAATACATATAAATAACATTTTTTATGTTAAGAGAAATATTTTAAATAAATCTGAAAAAATAAACAAAATATAAACCAAATAGTAAAAAAAATTATAAATCATTCTCAATCCAAATAAAAACTTATGGATTTTATTTGAAGTCATTCTCAATCTTTGATTGCTACAAGATTTAAATGTTGTAGGAAATAGGGCCTCTGAAAACTTCAAGCAAAGTTTTAATTCAATTCAATAGCAAGATTCAAAATTATGCTCATTATGCATTTAAGAAAAATCTCCTACATTAGTTATAATAGGATGATGATAAGATGGAGTTTATGGTAGTCAATAATAGTAATGGTAGTGGTGATGGGATGATGACAATGTAATAATTATAGTGGTGATGGTGGTGGTGGTGGTGGTAATATAGGTGAATATAATGAGTTTCTAGTATGAGGAAAATATTTTTCCTTCCTTTATAAAGTTAAAATATTTTTTCTTTCAAATTACAACTATATAGAGGTTGAATATAAAATATTCTTCGTTGATTTTTTTATTATTTGTTTTGTATTAAAATATAAAAAATAATTCATAAAACGAACAGATTCTAAATAAAATTCCATAAATATTAACTAACAAATTCAAATAAACCTTAATATACTAAACAATATCATAATTAAACTAATAAAATGGAAAACCTCCTAAAATTATTATTTTTTATGTAACATAAACCTACATATCTCTTAAATTATACAAAACTCATAAAACAAACCAACAATTTCAAATCAACCTTAACATCTTAACCAAATTCATAATTAAAGAATCAAAGCCAAAACCCCTCCTCCCTACAAAAAATATATATATTATTCTCACATAATATAAACCAACAAATTTTTTAATTAAATAAAAATATATAAACTTCATGTAACAATTCCAAATAAACCTCAACATTTTAATCAATTTCACTATCAAACCAATAGAAAAAAACCCTAAAATTACTAGCTCTCAAAGTATATACAAACCAATTCCAAATTAATCTTCACATCATAACCAATTTGACAACCAAAAAATAAAAATCAAAAGCACCCCAAAAATTACTATTCTCACATAACCTAAACCTATTAATTTCTCAAATTAAATAAGAACCCATAAAAATCAATTAATGATTTCTAATAAACCTTAACATCCTAATCAATTTCATAATTAAACCATCAAAACAAAATGAACTTCTAAAATTCCTAACTAATCTCACGTATCTTAAATCTAAATCTGTACATTTCTCAAATTATACAAAAAGCTATAAAAAAAACTATTAAAATCAATTTACAATCTTATATTAACAATAATAACCTCATTAATTTCATAATTAATATATCAAACCAGACCCCCTCTCCTTTAAATTGCTAAATTTAATTTAACATAATTAATTACCTTTTAAATCACATCAAAACCCATTAGAATTCAATTCATAATCTCATATTAACAAGAATATTCAAACCAAATATTTCACAACTAAATCATCAAATTCATAAAATTGTAAATTATACTCTTTAACTTAACCTAACCCAATTAATTTTTAGATTATATAAAAACCCATCAAAATAAACTAAAAATACCATATTAATAATAACAATCCTAGCAATTTCCTGTATAAATCATCAAATAAGAAACTCTAACTTACTAAACTTAAGTTCACATAAACCGAATTAGTTTTCAACTGACGTAAAAACTCATCCAAATCACATCAATATTTTTATAACATGTTATTTGCATGATATTGAAGTGATTTGGATGAGATTTTATTCAAATCATAAATAACCAACACTCACTTGTGTTTGAATATTTATTCATAATTTTCTTTCTTTTAAAAAATTCATTATTATTATAGTTGTAAAGCACCAATTGACTTCTTTAATTTCTAATAAAAATTTACATATCACCAAAAAAATATCCACTTTCTCATTAAATTATCTTGCATAATATATTTTATATGCATGCAGTTTGTGTGATTCAGATCATGAAAATTGGAGAAAATTCCTAAAATTATAGTAACAAAATTCGACTAAAACATGTTAGTATTTGCATCCATATTTTACCAAAATTTTCATATAAAATGATTCTTTTTAGAAACTTAAACCAATGAAAGCACCTAGGCTAATCTTTTCCTTATGTTGATCTTCAAAGGCTCTTACATTGCTAAAGCATTGCAATTGCAACTCGATGTGCAGAGGCGCTTGTATGAACAGTTAGAGGTTTGCATTTCTTTCTTTATTTTTCTCTTATTTTCTCATTCTTGTCAAACATTGATATGATCTCACATTTACACTTCTTTTTTTAGATGCAAAGAAATTTAAGGTCCTAGATTGAAGAACAAGGGAGGCAGCTCAAACAGATACTAGACCAGCAACTAAAAATATTAAAAAAAAAATCTTGGAAGCATCAGAAATAACTCAAATCTCATCAATCCATTAGATGATTTTGAATTCAAGAATGTTTTAACTCTAAAAGGACTAGAGGATGCACACTAACCCTCTACCCAAATGTATAATATGTTTTATATCTTCAGCATGCAATCGTTCAATCATCAGATACAGTACAATATATTAGTTTTCTATATAAAGATAAAAATAATTAACCTTGTTTAAAAAAACATATAAATTTATGTTGTCCTTTCTTAATTACATATTTTAATTTATTTGGTTATCATAACAACGGGATATTTTACATCTCTTGTAAAAAACTTCAAACCAGATCTTCTATTTTATTATTTATACTTTGATACTCAAACTTTTAGATATTTTTTCTAATTTTTTCCCACACTTTTCATGTTATAATCTAATCTTTGAATTCAAGTTTTCTTATACCTTGAATTCAAACTATGAATATAGTCATAAAAACTAATCGAGAATATCCTTTATTACTAAAGGGAATTAAAATTGAAAACCACCTTAAAATTCAAAGACTAAACATTAATTCAAAAATTGAAATTAAACAAAGTTCAAGCTGTCAAAAACCTGGGATTTCTACCCTTCAAATGTTAAACCAAAAATAATTTTGCAAGTATAAAAATAACCCCAAATTCCATCAAACCTTCAAATGATTTTAAAGACATACATGTTTCTATTATAGAAGGACTAGAGGATACCCATCAACCTAGCAACGCAAGTATACATCAAGTAATTTAATCATTTCATGTCTTGATGTACATCATTTGATCATCAAAGACTAAAGAGGTGTCTAAGGTCTTGTTGTGTACAATGTATATCATGTGTTGAAAAAGAGATACCAAATAATATTGTTTAACAACAATAAGAAAGATAATTATCTTTGAAGAGCAACAAAATTGATACTTTGACAAGTAATGTAATTATACAACGGTTACTTGTGTTGGGCATTAGATTTTTAAGCTCTCGATAAATGAAACTGATATAATTTAAAATATATATATATATATTACAAGAACTTACCTCCCCGGCAACGGCGCCAAAAACTTGACACGACTAAAAGATTGATGTCTTCTCCCAAGTGCAGGAGTGTCGAAGTAATAAATAACCCGACAAGACCGGGGTCGAACCATAGGGAGGTTAATTGTACAAATTATAAATAACAATAATACAACAATAATAATAACAACAACAACAACAATAATAATAGTAATAAC
>NW_011500781.1:0-3023 GCF_000495115.2 Populus euphratica | reverse complement strand
ATAATAATAATAATAATAATAATAATAATACTAGTAGTAGTAGTAGTAGTAGTAGTAGTAGTACTATTAATAATAATAAAAAAAAGAAGAAGTAATAATAATAATAAAGAAAGAGAAGAAGAAGAAGATGATGATGATGAGAACTTGGAGATCAAATATTAATGTAAGGATTAAGCAATAATAATAACAAATGTCAAGGTTAGAGGTTCCACTAATGGTATATCAAACAAGTATAGTATAAACTCTTATTATTGAATTGGAAACCACACACAAAGGAGGTTCCAATCAGATTATAGATTGTTAACATGATTACATTAGTCATCTTATTCAATTAATGCTAATACTTGTAAATCTCGTCAAGCATTCATGATTATAACTTATGTTAACAACAAATCAAGTTCCTTTCATAGCTTAGGTGTCCGTTATACCATACAGTATGGGCTATGAAAGTGCCAAGCATTTGTTGTATCAAGTGTTATACAACATAAATCAAGATTATTCATTTAACAAGCAAAGTATTAAAGAGTGAACAAGATAACAAATACAAAACATGTTAGTATCAAACATTAAAGTCCATATTAAGTTTACACTATACTTATTCTTACACCATTAGTGTAACCTTTTCACCTTGACATAATAAACTTAGCTAGACATAATAAAATAAAATAAAAAATAAACAAAACAAGAACATAAATAAGATAAGAGTTAACTAAGTAAAGGAAAGGAAATGAAAGGCATACACTTGATATTAATGAAAGCAAAGCATAACCATTACAAAAAATACAAAGAAAGAAAGCAAGAGCATGATCTTAATCTGGAGACCAAGATGCCTAAATGCATGGCAAATGCCTCCTTTTGTAGGCCAAAATTGGGAACTATTGATTTGATGACATATTGATGAGTGGGTGGCCAACTCTTGACTTGGTGACAATCTTTATCTTCTCTTGTCTGCCCAAAACGTCATTGATAACGTCAAAATTGGAACCACTAACAAACATGAAAGTTGTAGGCAATTGTCTCAGCTATCTTATGTAAACACTTCAGCTCATTTAGACTTCTAGAACTCCAGATATGGCCAAAATACTAAACAGTACTTGAGCTGGAGGACAGATTCGGGCTTCTTTGTTGTTGCTACAATTTGGACTTGAAAATAGCCTTTCTAGATCTTGGGCTCCATATGAAAGTTGTAGGCCTATGTCTTATCTTTCCATCCATATAAAGTGGACCTAAATCTAAGATCTACAACTCTAGATATGATCCAATTACCGAATAGTGTTCCGGTTTGGATTGCACCGACATCTCTTTTCAAATTTTGGTCATCTCTTTGTCCTTTCAATTTCAATTATTAAATTCATCAATCAATCCTTTCCTTTATGTGATAGGCCTGCATTAAAAATAGACATTTACTAGAAATTATAGGTAACTTATATTATTAGATATATTATTATAAAATATGTTTTAGTTAAGGAATTATTGATACTTCATGTGCAAAATGATGATATAAAACCTTGATAAAAATCCACTTTTAAGTACTAATCACACCCCTCAACCAGCTTATTACTAGTCCCTAGTAATCAAAGCGTTAAAATAGAAAAACAATTTGCAAATTCCACAAAGCAAGGTATTCATCATTTAACTTCCATTAATCTATACAGATAAACAAACTCTCATTAAATTTATATATCTGCTCATTACCTCTTAACAATATATTAATAAACCTTTCTTTTGTGCTCAATATATCAACACATAATTATGAGGCTTTTCTTGGAAGAAAACAAAATTTTTGTTCTAATGTTTAAGGTTAACTTCCTTGGGTTGACATTATTATTTTTGTCTTCTTTTTTTTTTCCTTTTTTTTTAAATGTATATACATATAATTTAAAAACATGCATCTTTAACCCATGTAATGAGCTTTCGGCTAATGACTCCCAGACCAGTTGGTCTTAGGGCATTAGGTGTTAAGACACCCCTACAAGCTTAGTAACTCGGGTCGCAGACACTGATATGTAGATAGTGCAATGTTTGATTCCTTTAAGCTTTTCTCCTCAACCCATGTAACAAGCGTTGGGCCAATAGCTCCCAAGTCAGTTGACTTTAGGGTATTAGGTGTTAAAACACCTCTTCGGGCTTAATTGCTTAGGTTAGGGAGGCTACGAAACCAAACTTATCTACATTTTTATTATCATCATTTTTTTTCTTTTTTTTTCTTTTTTTTCTTAATTATATATAATCCCTTTCCCAATCCCTTTCCCTTTTTTTTTTATTATATACAATCCCTTTCCCTTAGTTGTTACCTTTAACAAAAGAACATAAATAATGTAATAATCCAATATGCAACCCACAATCATATGTTAAAGTGTGTGTGTGTAAATTAAGGTTTAAGAATACATGTTAAATAAGTATATGAGCAGAATTAAGTGATAATAATGCGACAGTTTGTAAATCTGAATATTTCAAGAAGTATTATAATAGACCTTGCTAAGAATGGTTACTAAGATGCGTCTTAAGAGTTAATTTAACAAAAGAGCTCATTTACTCTGCCATCCTAGTAACAACAATTATGCACATACTTTATGAAATGAAAAACAATTTTTTTTTTACCAACTACTACCCTCTCCCCCCAACCAAAACGAGACATTGTCCTCAATGTTCTAAGGTAGAAAGATAGAGTATAGAAGATATCACCTGAAATAACGAATATTGACAAACCTGAAACACACTTAAACAAAAATAAGTAATACCAAAACACAATAATAAAACAAAACAACACAAAAATTACAAATGAAGACTCAAATCTAATCTAAGCTTTTTACGGCTTTCCTTATATGACCAATTTATGCGATTTATAGAGGGATCAATTACAGGAATGAAAGATTGTAGTTGGTCAATCAATTGTTCAGCAGTAACAGCAGAGATTATGATTTGTCGCGCAGAAGATGTTAGAAATTTCTGTTCCACAGCATGATCAAGAAAAGACAACAGCTTATCATAATAACCATTAACATTTAACAAACCTATAGGTT
>NW_011508912.1:0-602 GCF_000495115.2 Populus euphratica | reverse complement strand
CTCATCTAACCTTTTCTAATCTTCACTCAAAATTAGCTTCAAAGGCCTTATATTGAAGCATTATAAATTATTGAAAACCTTTTCTTAAGGTTTTCAAGTAACTAACTATCCATATGAATAATACAGGAATACAACATCATAATGTTCCCTTTTCATGCATCCTACAATGATTTAGCGACAAAAAATTTTAAGCTAAAACAACTGAAGAATGATTACTCTTTATCTATTCATATTTTACAAAGGCATTAGCAGCTTTGACACTAATGATCATAGAAGATTTTAAAGGAAACAAACTAACCCTAGGATAGAAAAAACAACCTCTCGGTATCTTTCTTCTCCTGGCTTTCCTTTATTTTTATTTGCCTTTAGCTTAGTCTCAACGACTTTCCATTTGAACACCCTCTTAGGTTGTCCTGTATTGATCGACTTGATTTATGCGTAGCAATTTGACAACTTGGTAGTTATGTCTTCAATCTTTTTTCTAAAGTACACCTTATAAGGGTCATTTGAAAAGTTCAAAATCTGATCATACTCCTCAATGGTGGGGGTTATGTCAATATCCCCGATAGTGAAACATCTTTAACCTGGATCATAAAAATGCA
>NW_011508914.1:0-602 GCF_000495115.2 Populus euphratica | reverse complement strand
TCAATTATTTGTTTTTTGAAAGAAAGTATTAATATTATATTATTTTAATAAAAGAATTTATCCTAGATAGCAAGTCAATCTAAATCATTTGTTCAAAATATTTTTATTTTTTTCAATCTAGATCAATTCAAATGATCCCGAATTGATTTGCAAAACTAATTTTAATCTTACATACTAAATTGAAAAGCAAGGTAAACATAAATAGCATCATTTATGTCCATCTCTTTCGTATATTTGAGTAAGAACATGAACATTTGGATACTTTTCTCTTAGTTTGTTAGTCGAGTGCGTAGAAGAAGTGAAATTTGAATAGGAAGAGCTCGAGATCAATTTTTTTTTTTATTTTTTATAGTTTTTAATTTGAATTTTATAGTTGTTAATATGATGATCATTAATAATTTATATAATTATTAAGTTTAAGATTCTTATGATTAATCAAAATGCATATATACTAATTCAAATACTTCTATTAATGCAAAAAAATAAAATATAAAATTTATGAATGTTAAATTAAGTGATAATAAAAATATAATTTAATTATTTAGATTTTAAGTTTGATTTTTAAAAATTATTAATTTAAATATTATAAATTTTAAAATTAC
>NW_011508919.1:0-602 GCF_000495115.2 Populus euphratica | reverse complement strand
TCCACAAAACGTTTAAATGATCTCTTTGCCATAGCTATGTGATCCTAGAATCAAGAACCAAAACGAGGAAAGAAAATATAATAGTAAAATGTTAACTTGTATTCAGATGGATGCAAGGAGATAGAAAGATGGATGGAATATAAGGTCTGAAAGGATGATAAGATAAGAGATCATGACCAGGGAGTTGGTGACGGAATCAACCAGACCGTGATCATGACCTTTCTTTCTTTCTGTAAATGTGTGAGGGAGAGGAACTGAGAGGAGGTGCTACGCTTTTAGTTATGGAAATTTGGGTGGCCATGGCTATAAATAGCAAAATTTTGCGGGAGAATTGAGGGCTTGCATGCAGACCATATACCTGAATTAACGGTCTATCAAGCACTCCTCAACAAACTAAATCGAGGGTGAAAAGGCAATGAATGTTAAATGAAATGCAAAAGGGAATGATCTGTCAGTTGCCTCTATCTTCAAAAACTGCTTGTTGATATTGTGGGGCTTAGAGCAGCAGGAGGGCACCTCCTTCTAAAAGAGCAGGTGCTTTGCAAAGTTGCTGATGACAGATTATTTTAATGAAATTAATATGCGATGTTTGGCTACTTGGA
>NW_011508920.1:0-602 GCF_000495115.2 Populus euphratica | reverse complement strand
TTAAATTTATTAAAATAATAAAAAAATCTTACAAATTAAAAAGTTGAATGAAAATAAAATTAAAAAAATATAATTTTATAAATTATCTCAAATAAAATAAAAAATAATCAAAATAATAGGATTAAATCTAAAAAATAAAGAACTAAAGAAATAAAAATAAAAATAATTAATATTTCATAAATTATTTCAAATAAAATAAGTAACAATTAAAAAAATAAGGACCCAATTTGATAGATAAAAAATTTTAATTAAAAAATAATTTAAAAAAATCAAATAACAATTATAAAAATGAAGATAAAAATTAATATTAAAATTAAATTCTAAGGGATAAAATTAAAAAAAAACAAATATTCAAAACAATATATATATATATATATATATATATATATGTGGCAATCAAAAGTTTGATAATCAAATTTGACATAATCAATAAATAACACAATATTTCTAAATTTTTCATAACTTCTGAAAAATATTTTTCGCTAAAAAAAAAATACTTTTCTAAAAATTAAATTAAATTTTTCTTTAACTAAAAAATATATTTCGTTGATTAATTTTTTAACAATAAATAAACACATAAAATTTAAAAAATAATTTCACCT
>NW_011508911.1:0-602 GCF_000495115.2 Populus euphratica | reverse complement strand
TGTTCCGCTGGCCTTAGCATTTTGATTCTGTTCTGGTTAGAAAGTATTTTTTAAAAAGAATACTGTTAATTCAACCGAGATAAGATTTTTAATAAGGAGTTTTCTTCCTTATTTTTATCTTTTATGTTAAACTTTTTAGGATAATAAGAAAAAATTATTTTATTTTATTATTTTTTAGATTGATTTTTTTTTTTATTTAACAATAAATTTAATGGCGATTAAACTTTATAATTAGTTTTAATTTGTTTTATTTGAAATTATTATGATCTCATGATTTAAATTATTAGTATGAAAAATTAATCTAAATCAATCTGAATTGATTTAATATATTGTTGTTTTAATATTTTTTTTAAATATTTTATTTTATTTTTTATGTTGAACTTTTACTATAATTAGAATAAAAGATCTACTACTAATGATATTTTTATAATTTTATTTAAATTTATAATTTTTATTTTAAAAAATCATTTTATTATGTCATTTTTTAAGATTGATTTTTTTAAAAAATTTTATCAATCAACGATAAATTTATTAATAATTAAAATTTATAATTAATTTTTATTTATTTTATTTAGAGTTATCATTGATATAAAAAATCAATG
>NW_011508917.1:0-602 GCF_000495115.2 Populus euphratica | reverse complement strand
ATAATCATGAGATCGAACCAATTATATCAATGAACACATGAGAAGCATCGAGGCTTATAGCCCAGCCGTCCTTATAGGTTTCCTGTCTAAGCATTTTGAGTTCAAATGTTAACATGCATGTTTATTATTTTTACAATATCTTACTTATTTATTAAACTTATAAAATATTTAATAAGTCTATAAATTAATTATAATGTACATAAGCCGGTCCAAACCCCTTGTATTAAAAAAAAAACCACTTCTGAAGATAAATCATTTAATGGTATTACAAGTACAGAGCCTTTCTATTGAGGATTTGCCTTAGTACATGCATGGGTCACTCTTACTACCAAACAGTGGGACATGACATTTTAGATTGCAGTTTAGGATAGTACTCCTTGATTAGCACATCGATTATCACAAAATTGGACACATTTATCGTCAAGAGAATGTTCTCCCCTCTTTGGTTTTCCAGAGAAAGTGACCTCAATCTATACTTATGAGATTGTGTCCCCTCAAAAATATAATCTCGGCCTGAATAATTGCTTTTCTTGTATCAATTTTCTAGAGACTTCTAAATCCTTGTGGAATCTTGTAACTGGTGAATATTTGGATCATATGTG
>NW_011508905.1:0-603 GCF_000495115.2 Populus euphratica | reverse complement strand
TTCAGAGCCAAAGTAATAGGCAGCTAGTGCTTTTGCCAATTCTGACTTCCCAACACCAGTTGGACCAGAAAATATGAAGCTAGCAATTGGTCGATTGGGATTCTTGAGTCCAACACGAGCTCGGCGGATGGCACGGCTGATTCCCTTGACAGCTTCATCCTGACCAACAACTCGCTTGTGAAGGGTATCTTCCATCTTTAAGAGACGGTCAGATTCGTCTGTGGATACTTTCTCTACTGGAATTCCAGTCCAAGAAGAAACAATGTGCTGAATGTCTGATTCAGTGACAGTGGGACCTACATCCCCTGCCTCTGTCTCAGCTTTGCTCATCTCTTTGCCTTTCTCCACAATAGCTGCAATCTGTGCTCTAAGGTCCATTTCTCTGTCTCGCAATTCTCCAGCCTGTTTAAGATTACCAATGAAGTGAGTTAGCTCAACAAATTGAGAAAAAAGGTCAACATAAAGAAACAAAAGACACAAGCAATGGGTGGTCTTATAGTCTCACAGGCTGTGGCACCTCTTCTAAAACAACTTTCTAACTGTTCAATAATTAGACAGCTAAAAAATTTGAAATCATACCACTAAAAATATTTTGAAGTTCAT
>NW_011508910.1:0-603 GCF_000495115.2 Populus euphratica | reverse complement strand
GTCAAACTTCGGTTTGTTTCACAAAAGCCAAAGCAAACATGTTTGTCAACCTAAGCAGCGTTGAGTAGTAAAATTCGCAGAAGTCTTTGCATCCCATCAATCAAAATCATTCGTGATTGAAATTTCTCTGGGATTTACATCATTCAATTTTCGTGTTTACTTTCATGATCCCATCCCTTGTGTGGTTTGATTCCATCAGAAAATTAGACATCAGCTTAAAAGCAAAGGAACGCATCGACTGGTTTTTCTACAAGAGAAAATTAGAGTGCCAGTGGCTAAAAAACGCCACAAGGAAATAAATGAGAAAGCTGTACGACAACCACCACCCTCGAGTCATTTTGGACACAAAGAGACGATCAAGGAGATCAAAATTTCCATCTCTCATTCACAAGATACACCGACATGTCAAGGAGTACAGGAAGAATCAAATTTCAACAAGAACAAAAACTTGAAGAATCATTTAAAGGTCCCTATTGTCCCACAAGATTTCCTATTGTTCGTATAGCCGTACTTCCTCCATGTTGTCTTGTAGCTCAATCTATTCACTGCAACCCCTTTGAACCTGTCTTTTTCTAGATTGTACTGGAATTTTGCTGAAGGGAA
>NW_011508908.1:0-603 GCF_000495115.2 Populus euphratica | reverse complement strand
TGCCCTAAGACCACTTGGTCTGGGAGTCATTAGCTGAAAGCTCGTTACATGGGTTAAAGATGCATGGTGTTTTTAAATTATATGTATATATTTTTTTATAAAAAAAAAAACAAGAAAAAAAAAGACAAAAATAATAATCCCAAACCAAGGAAGTTAACCTTAAACATTAGAACAAAAAATTTGTTTTCGTCCAAGAAAAGCCCCATAATTATGTGTTGATACATTAAGCACAAAAGAAAGGTTTATTAATATCTTGTTAAGAGGTATTGAGTAGATATATATATATAAATGAGAGTTTGTTTATCTAGATAGATTAATGGAAGTTAAATGATGAATACCTTGCTTTGTGAAATTTGCAAATTGTTTTTCTATTTTAACACTTTGATTACTAGGGATTAGTAATAAGCTGGTTGAGGGGGCGTGATTAGTACTTAAAAGCGCATTTGTATCATGGTTTTATATCATCATTTTGCACTTGAAGTATCAATAACTCCTTAACTAAAGCATGTTTTATAATAATATATCTAATAATATAAGATACCTTTAATTTGTGGTAAATGTTCATTTTAAAAGCAGGCCTATCACATAAATGAAAGGAATGAT
>NW_011508963.1:0-594 GCF_000495115.2 Populus euphratica | reverse complement strand
TTTAATTTAAATAAATAAGTTTTTTAATAATATGTATTATTATATTAATTTTAGCCTTTCAAAATGCACCTAGTTCCGCCTTGATTCTATTTATTTATTTATTTTGAAACCTAAACAGTTAAATATTTTATTTTAAGCTAAGTTTTTTATGGTTAGATATTAATGACTGGGTTTAACTTAATTAAAACTAAGATTTTAGCTCAATAAATTAGTTCAAACATATTATAAGCTTTAACAAATAATTTAGATTTAATATATAAATAAAATAGAAGAATTAATTGCAAAGCAAAAAATATATAAAAACAAATTAAATTCTTAACAACAACAAAAACTCAATATAATAAGTTATAAACATGACATTGAATTAAATATCTTTTCCTATCATCGACCAAAATCAACTACTTGAAAGCAACAAAGAGGAGTAATAGCGAACGGTAGAACAGCACCTCCAACGATCTCAGCAGCCAAAACGGTGTCATATATATGGATAAACCTAATTTTATAATAATTACTTAATAATAATAATAATAACTAATTACAAGAAGCAAGGAATGAAAAAATAAAGCGAAACCACAAAAAAACTTAGCTTAAAAT
>NW_011500776.1:86462-90236 GCF_000495115.2 Populus euphratica | reverse complement strand
TCGAACCACAGGGAGGTTAATTGTATAAATTATAGATAACAATAATACAACAACAATAACAACAATAATAGTAACAATAAAAATAATAACAATAATAACAATAACAATAATAATAACAATAGTAGTAGTAGTAGTAGTAGAAGAAGAAGAAGAAGAAGAAGAAGAAGAAAAAGGAGAAGAAGAAGTTGATGAGAACTTTGAGATGTAAGATTAATGTAAGGATTAGACAATGATAACAATAATGTCAAGGTTAGAGGATCCACTAATGGTATGTCATATAGTATAAACTCTAATTATTCAATTGGAAACTACATACAAATGAAGTTCCAATCATATTATAAATTGTTAACATGATTATATTAGTTATCTTATTGGATTAATGCTAATACTTGTAAATATTATCAAGCATTCATAATTATAACTTATGTTAACAACAAATCAAGTTCCTTTCATAGCTTAGGTGTTGGTTATACCATACAGTATGGGCTATGAAAGTGCCAAGTATTTGTTGTATTAAGTGTTATACAATATAAATCTAGATTAGTTATTTAACAAGTAAAGTATTAAAGAGTGAACAAGATAACAAATACAAAACATGTTAGTATCAAACATTAAACTCCATATTAAGTTTACACTATACTTATTCTTACATCATTAGTGTAACCTTTTCACCTTGACATAATAAACTTAGCTAAACATAATGAAAAAAAGAAAAATAAATAAACAAAATAAGAGTATAAATAAGATAAAAAATGCTAAGTAAATGAAAGGAATTGAAAGGCATAAACATGATATTAATGAAAATAAAACTTAAGCATTACAAAAATACAAAGAGAGAAAGCAAAAGCATGATCTTGATCTAGAGACTAAGATGCCTAAATGCATGGCAAATGCCTCCTTTTATAGGCTAAAATTGGGAACTATTGATTTGATGACTAATTGATGAGTAGGTGGCCAACTCTTGACTTGGTGACAATCTTTATCTTCTCTTATATTTCCATCCATATAAAATAAACCTAAATTCAAGATCTACAGCTCTAGATATGACCCAATTATAGAACAGTGTTCCGGTTTGGACTGCACCCGCATTTCTTTTCTAAGTTTGGCCATCTTTATGTCCTTTCAATCTCAGTTCTTAAACTCATCAATCAATCCTTTCATTTATGTGATAAGCTTGCATTTAAAATGAATATTTACCACAAATTAAAGGTATCTTATATTATTAGATATGTTATTATAAAACATGTTTTAGTTAAGGAGTTATTGATACTTCAAGTGCAAAATGATGATATAAAACCTTGATAAAAATACACTTTTAAGTACTAATCACACCCCACAACCAACTTATTACTAGTCCTTAGTAATCAAAGTGTTAAAATAGAAAAACAATTTGCAAATTCCACAAAGCAAGGTATTCATCATTCAACTTCCATTAATCTATCTAGATAAACAAACTCTCATTAAATTTATATATCTGCTCAATACCTCTTAAACACAATATTAATAAACCTTCTTTTTATGCTCAATATATTAACACATAGTTATAGGGCTTTTCTTGGAAGAAAATAAAATTTTTGTTATAATGTTTAAGGTTAACTTCCTTGGGTTGGGATTATTATTTTTTCTCTTTTTTTCTTATTTTTTTAATATATATACATATAACTTAAAACACCATATATCTTTAACCCATGTAACGAGCTTTTGGCTAGTGACTCCTAGACCAGCTGGTCTTAGGGTATTAGGTATTGAGACATCCCTACGAGCTTAGTAACTCGGGTTACCGATACTGATACGTAGATAGTGCAATGTTTGATTTTCTTAAACTTTTCTTCTTAACCCATGTAACAAGCGTTGGGCCAATAACTCTCAAGTAAGTTGGCTTTAGGGTATTAGGTGTTAAAACACTCTTTCGAACTTAATTGCTTAGGTTAGGGAGGCTACCAAACCAAACTTATCTACATTTTTATTATCATTAATTTTTTTGCTCTTTTTTTTTTCAAATTATATACTATCCATTTCCCTTAGTTGTTACCTTTAAAAAAATATAGATAATGTAATAATCTAATGTGCAACCCACAATCATATGTTAAAGTGTGTGCGTGAAAATTAAGGTTTAAGAATACATGTTAAATGAGTATATGAGCAGAATTAAGTGATAACAATATGAGAGTTTGTAAACTTGAATATTTTAAGAAATATTATGATAAACCTTGTTAAGAATGGTTACTAAGATGCGTCTCGAGAGTCACTTTAACAAAAGAGCTCCTTTACTCTGCCATCTTAGTAACAACAATTTTGCACATGCTTTATGAAATAGAAACACAGTTAGTTAATAATTTGTTTTCTCAACTACTACCCTCTCTCCCCAACCAAAACGAGACATTGTCCTTAATGTCCTAAGGTAGAAAGATAGAGTACAGAAGACATCACCTAAAATAACGAATACTGACAAACCTGAAACATACTTAAACAAATATAAGAAATAACAAAACACAATAATAAAAGCAAAAGACACAAATATTCACAAATGAAGACTCAAATCCAATCTAAACTTTTTACAGCTTTCCTTAGATGATTAATTTATGCGACTCATTAAGGGATTAACTACAGGAATAAAATCTTGTAGTTGGTCAATCAATTGTTCAGCAGTAGCAGCAGAGATTATGATTCGTCGTGCAGAAGATGTTAGAAATTCCTGTTCCACAGCATGATCAAGAAAAGACAACAACTTATCATAATAACCATTAACATTTAACAAACCTATGGGTTTATGGTGAATGTGCAATTGAGCCCAAGAGGAAATATGAAAGATCTCTTCCAATGTGCCCAGACCACCTGGTAAGGCAATAAAGGCATCAGCATGGTTAAACATTGCATTCATTCGAGCAGACATTGTGGAGATCTATAGTTCCTCTCTAATTATTTTTTCATTGATGTCCCTTTGTGCTAATGTTTTAGGGATGACCCCCAAAACTTGACTACCTCCTAAAAATACAACTATTGACATACTTCCCATTAACCCAAGACTGCCTCCCCCATATACAAAATGAATCTTTCTCTTAGCTAGAACCTGACAAAGATGATTTGTTGATTCTAAAAACTTCTTTTCTTTCCCAAAACTAGATCCACCAAAAACACAAATATTTTTTATGTGATAACCTGAGGAACTTACCATTTCTACACACTTTTATATTTGTTGAATGTATGGATTGAGTAGAAATAAAAGGAAGGAAGAGAGGATTTTATAGATGAGAAATTAAAAAGGCAATCATACCACCTATATGTAGGCCAACTATAGTCTCACACTTTCTCTCTCTCTCTCTTTATTTATTTATTTATTTATTTTTGAAAAAGCATGTGTATGTATAGGTAGTTTTGAATGTGGCTCACATCTTCCCTTGGTTTTATGTCCAAGAACGGCTTAAACGCTCTCTGTGGGTTGGGGATAGGCTTCCTATCCAGTTTTCTTAAAAACTAGCAAATGCCTCCTTAAATGCAAGAGAAAGCAAAAGCATGGTCTTGATCTGGAGACCAAGATGCTTAAATGCATGGCAAATGCCTTCTTTTATAGGCAAAAATTGGAAACTATTGATTTGATGACTAATTGATGAGTGGTTGACCAACTCTTGACTTGGTGAAAATCCTTATCTTCTCTTATCTTTCCATCCATATAAAGTAGACCTAAATCCGAGATCTACAGCTCTAGATATGACCCAATTACCGAACAATGTTCTGGTTTGGACTGCACCAGCATCTCTTTTCTAAGTTTGGCCA
>NW_011500776.1:84557-86304 GCF_000495115.2 Populus euphratica | reverse complement strand
AAGGAGTTATTGATACTTCAAGTGCAAAATAATGATATAAAACCTTGATAAAAATGCACTTTTAAGTACTAATCAATTGCCCCTTGGGATTTTGTTGTGGTTGAGTTGGAAACTTATCTTTCTCTTGAAAACTGGGAGCAGATGTCAATTTTGCAAGAGTATCTTTCAAATCTGTCACGCTTTGAGCAAGTTGAGTATTAATTATCTCTTAGTTTTTAATAAATGCATGTAATATTTCCTTAAGATTTCTTCTAGGAGGTGAAGTATAAAGAGGTGCATATCCATAAGAATTTTGAAAATTATGGTGTGCTTGAAATGGTGGTTGTGAAGTTTGTGCATTATTGTTATCACTCTTCCAACTAAAACTTAGGCGATTTCTCTAACCAGGGTTGTATGTTTGCGAGTATGGGTTATGATTGGGCATTTGAAAACTATTTAAAGCATGGGCTTATTCATAGAGAAATTTCTTAAAAGAAGATAAATTTGGACAGACATTGGTTGAGTGTTCATTGGTTTCACAAATTTAACACACAATGTTTTGAATAGATTTTAATTGACCACTCTTTTTCAATTCTAGTGCCTCGACTTTTCTAACTAAAGATGCAAACTTGGCTTGGAGGTCATGATCCTTCCTAAGGTTGTATATACCTCCACCAGATGTATGAAGTTAATTTTTACTTGGTGCCTCATACATGCCTGTAATGTTCTAATTTTGAGCATTTTCAGCTAATAAGTTTAAGTACTCCATTGCTTCATTAGGGTCTTTATCTTCAAAAGTTTCATTGCACATCAATGCAATCATTTGCCTATCTTTAGGTGTTAAACCTTCATAAAAATATGAAATCAATTTTCATATTTCAAAATTATTATGAGAGCAAGTATTAAGTAAGTCTCGATACCTATCCTAACATTGGTAAAATGTTTCTCCTGGTTTTTTAGTGAAAATGGTGATTTATATTTTGAAAGAGTTTATTCTGTGAGAAGGAAAAAATGAGATGGGAAAAACTTCTTTAAAAATTGTTGTTGCATTTCATCCCAAGCACGAATGGATCCTGGTCTTAAATTTTGTAGCCATGTTTTAGCTTTATCTTTTAATGAAAAAGGAAAAAGCTTTAATCTGATGGTGTTCATGCTACAATTTAAGTTATTATATGTGTTGCACACCTCCTCAAATTCTCTTAAATGCAAGTATGGATTTTCCAATTCTAAGCCATGAAAAGAAGGTAAAAGTTGAATAATACCTGGTTTAAAATTAAAATGAGATGCATCAGGAGGAAAAACTATGCATGATGGTGCACTTGTTCTTGTGGGATTCATGTGGTCTTTAAGTGTTCTACCACAATTATTTTCATTATTCTCATTATGAAGTGATTGGTTATCTTCTTGTGCCATATTTTCTAAAAATAATAAGGATACTCTACAAAGTCTACCACTTAATATATGTGACCATACTCTCATGCACGTGTAGGAATAAAATAAAAGGAAGAAGAAAACAAAAGAAAACAAAAGAAAACAAAAGAAATAAAGTCTTATACAAGAAAAGTGAAAAGAGAAAATAAATAAATATTATAATTTATACAAAACTTACCTCCCCGGCAACGGCACCAAAAACTTGACACGACTAAAAGATTGATGTCTTCTCCCAAGTGCAGGAGTGTCGAAGTAATAAATAACCCGGCAAGACCGGGGTCGAACCACAGGGAGGTTAATTGTACAAATTATAAACAACAATAATAGCAATAACAAC
>NW_011500776.1:84061-84238 GCF_000495115.2 Populus euphratica | reverse complement strand
AATAATGCTAATACTTGTAAATATTGTCAGGCATTCATGCTTATAACTTATGTTAACAACAACTCAAATTCCTTTCATAGCACAGGTGTTAGTAATACCATACAGTATGGGCTATGAAAGTGCCAAGCATTTGTTGTACCAAGTGTTATACAACATAAATCAAGATTAGACATTTAA
>NW_011500776.1:75337-83626 GCF_000495115.2 Populus euphratica | reverse complement strand
TCATCAATCAATCCTTTTATTTATGTGATAGGCCTCAATTTAAAATGAACATTTACCTTAAATTAAAGGTATCTTATATTATTAGATATATTATTATAAAACATGCTTTAGTTAAGGAGTTATTGATACTTCAACTACAAAATGATGATATAAAACCTTGATAAAATGCACTTTTAAATACTAATCAACCCAATGACTGAACAGTGTTCCAGTTTAAATTGAATTAGCATCTCTTTTCTAGGTTTAGCACTCTCTTTGTCTTCTCAATTTTAGTAGTTAAACTCATCAGTCAATCTTTTCATTTATGTGATAGGTCTGTATTTAAGATGAACATTTACCATAAATTAAAGGTATCTTATATTATTAGACATGTTATTATAAAACTTGCTCTAGTTAAGAAGTTATTGATACTTCAAGTGCAAAATAATGATATAAAACCTTGATAAAAATACACTTTTAAGTACAAGTTATACCCCCCAACCAGCTTATTACTAGTCCCTAGTAATTAAAGCGTTAAAATAGAAAAACAATTTGCAAGTTCCACAAAGCAAGACATTCATCATTCAACTTTTATTAATCTATCCAAATAACCAAACTCTCATTATATATATATATATATGTTTCATACTTCTTAATCAAGATATTAATAAATCTTCTTTTTATGTTCTCAATGTATGAAAACATAGATGACGAGGCTTTTATTAGAAGAAAACAATATTGTGTTCTAAAGTTAACTTCCTTGGATTGAGATTATTTTTTTTTCTTTTTTTCTTTAATATATATACAGATAACTTAAAATACAATGCATATTTAACCCATGTAACAAGCTTTCGACTAATGACTCCCAGACTAGTTGGTCTTAGGGCATTAGGTGTCGAGACACCCCTACAAGCTTAGTAACCCGGGTTACAGATACTAATACGTAGATAGTGCAATGTTTGATTCCCTTAAACTTTTCTCCTTAACCCATGTAGCAAGATTGGGCCAATAGATCCCAAGTTAGTTGACTTTAAAGTATTAATTGTTAAAACACCATTTCAAGCTTAATTGCTTAGACCAAGGAGACTACAAAAAAAAAAAAGTTGTCTATGATTTTATTATCATCAATATTATCAATTTATTTTTTAAAAAAATTATATAATATCCATTTTTCTTAGTTGTTACCTTTAACAAAAGAATATAAATAATGTAATAATCCAATATGCAACCTACAATCATATGTTAAAGTATGTGTGTATGAAAATAAAAGTTTAAAAATACTTGTTAAATGAATATACAAGTACAATCAATTAATAATAATGCTATAGTTTGTAAACTTGATTATTTCATGAGAAGCATGTGATAGACCTTGTTATGAATATTACAAATAACCATTGGAAAATATTTACTAAGATGCATCTCAAGAGTCAATAAAATTGTCCCTTACTATGCCATCCTAATAATAACAGTCTTATCAAATGGTCAATGAAATAGAAAACACAGTTATTTTTTTTGTTAATATTAACTACTACCCTTTCCCCCTAACCAACACGAGACATTGTCCTTAATGTCCTATGGTAGAAAAATAGAGTATAGAAGACATCACTTGAAAAATAAACACTAACAAATCTGAAACACACTTAAACAAATAAAAGAGATAACAAAATAGTAAAATATTATGTTATTAATAAAACCAAAAGACACAAGTTTTTACAAACTAAGGCTCAAATCCAATCTCAATTTTTTACGGATTTTCTTATTTGACCATTCTATTCGACTCATTGAGTAATCAATTACAAGGATGAAATATTGCAATTGATCAATTAGTTGTTCAGTAGCAGCAACAAAGATTATGATTTGTCATGCCGAAGATGTTAGAAAATTATATTCCACAACATGATAAAAAAAAGACAACAATTTATCATAAAAATATTAACATTGAGCAACCTATTGGTTTATGGTGAATATGAAGTTGGGCATAAAAGGAAACATCAAAGATCAACTACAGGTTTATGGTGAATCAGCTATAAATGCTCAAATCACCTGATAAGGTAATGAAGGCATCAACATGTTTAAATATTGTATTCATTCGATCAGATATTATGAAAACTTGTAGTTCCTCTCCAATTATTTTTCCAATGATGTCCTCTTTTGTTAAGGCTTTGAGGACAATCCCCAAAACTTGACTACCTCCTAAAAATACAGCTATTGACATACCCCCCATTAACCTAAGGCTACCTCCTCCATGCACTAAGTGAATCTTTCTCTCAGCTACTACCCAACCAAGATGATTTGCTGATTCTAAAAACTCTTTTTCTTTCCCAAGATTGGATCCACCGAAAACATAAATATTTCTTATTTGATGACTTGAGAAACCTATCATTTCTACACACTTCTATATCCTTTAAATGTATGGGTTGAGTAGAAATAAAGGGAAGGAAGAGAAGATTTTATAGATGAGAAATTGAAAACGCAATCATACCTTCTATATGCAGGCCAACTAGATTCTCTCTCTCTCTTGCTCTCTCTTTGAAAACATGTGTATGTACAAATAGTTATGATTATACCTCATAAGTGCTTGTAGTGTCCCAATTTTGAGCATTTTCACCTAGCAAGTCTAGGCATTCCATTGCTTTATTAGGGTATTTATTTTCAAAGGTTTCAGTGCATATCAATTCCACCATTTGTCTATCTTTAGGTGTTAACCCTTCATAAAAATATGAAATCAATCTCTATGTTTCAAAACCATGATGAGGACATGTATTAAGCAAGACTTGATACCTATCCCAATATTGGTAAAATGTTTCTCCTAGTTTTTTAGTGAATGTGGTGATTTGTTTTTTGAAAGAGTTTGTTTTGTGAGACGGAAAAAACTTCTTTAAAAATTATTATTGCATTTCATCCCAAGCACGAATAAATCCTAACCTAAGATTTTATAGTCATGTTTTAGCTTTATCTTTTAATGAAAAAAGAAAAAGCTTTAATATGATGTTGTTCACGCTATAATTTAAGTCATTATAAGTGTTACAAACTTCTTCAAATTTTCTCAAATGCAAGTATGGATTTTCTAGATCTAAGCCATGAAAAGAAGGTAAAATTTTAATAATGTCTGGCTTAAAATTGAAGTAAGATGCATCAAGAGGGAAAACTATACATGAGGGTGCACTTGTTCTTGTAGAATTCATGTGGCCTCTAGTTGTTCTAACTTGACAATTCTTATTATGAAGCGACTAGTTATCTTCTTTGGCCATATTTTTTTTTTTTTTTGAAAATGATGAGGATTTCCTAGAAAGTGTACCATTTAATGTACGTGACCAAACTCTTATGTACGTATAGAAAGAGAATAAAAAGAAGAAGAAAACAAAACAAAACAAACAAAAGTTAGATACAAGAAAAGTGAAAAGAGAAAATAAAATAAATATTATAACTTATACAAGAATTTACCTACCCAGCAACGTCGCCAAAAACTTGACACAACCAAAAGATTGAAGTTTTATCCTAAGTGCAGGAGTGTTAAAGTAATAAATAACCGGTAAGACTAGTGTTGAACCACAAGGAGGTTAATATAAATTACAAATAATCATAACAACAACAATAACAACAACAACAATAATAATAAATTAAAGAGGACTTTGAGATGTAAGATTAATGTGAGGATAAAATAATAATAAAAATAAATGTCAAGGTTAGAGGATCCACTGATGGTATTAAAAATAAATATAATATATTATTATTCAACTAGAAACCACACACAAAGAAGGTTTCAATCGGATGATTTGTCATTAATAGCTCATTATAAATTGTTAACATGATCATATTAATTATTTTATTTAATTAACACCAAACTTTTAAAAATTGTCAGGATTTCATGATGCTAAATTATGTTAACAACAAATCAAGCTTTTTTCTTAGCACATGTGTAGGTTATACCATGCGGTTGGCTATGAAGGATCAAACATTTATTGTACCAAGTGTTATACATTACAAATCTAGATTAATCATTTAACAAGTAAGGTATTAAGAATTAATAAGATAAAAATGATAAGACATGTTAATAGCAAACTTTCTCGGATGTAAGCATTGAAGTCCATATTGAGTTTATATTATACATGTCTTAACACCATTAGTGAAACCTTTTCACCTTGACATAATAAACCTATCTAAACATTATAAAGAAGAGAAACATAAATAAATAGGATGAGAACATAATTATATAAGTATAGTAAAGGAAATAAAAGGTATAAATAAGATATTAATGAAACAATAACATGAAATATATCTAGAACATTAAAACTACAAAGAAAAAAAGTGAGTAAGGAAATGATTTTGATTTGAAAACCAAGATGTCTAAATGCATGACAAATGCCTCCTTTTATACGATAAAATTTAAAACTATTTATTTGATAACTAATTGTTAAATGGGTAGCCACCTTTTAACTTTGTGACAATTTTTATCTTCTTGTTTGCTGACAACGTCATTACTAACATCAGAATTTGAACAGATAATCTTTATGAAAGTTCTTGGAAATAGTCTTAACTTTCCAATAAAAAAAGAATAACATCATTTGGAATTCTAAAACTCAAAATATGGTTGAACACTTAATAGTGTCTGGGCTGCAAGACAGATTCAGACTTCTTTTTTTATGGTAAGATTTGGACTTCTAAACAGATGAAGGGAAAGATGTCACCGGTCACTATACTGGAGAGGCAAGACATGACCGCGACTTAAGATTCAAGTACTGTTGAAAAGACTAAAGGAACGGGGGGGATGACTACCTGCAATAAAGCACAGGCTAATACGAGCATACCAGAATAAGCGATGACTTATATTACCAGATCCTGGACACAATCTTCCTAGAGATAGAGAGCCTTTTACCTCACCTTTTCTAGGTTGGGTCAATTTTTCATTTACCAATGAATTGGATCCGCTCCAATCAATAACAATAATGGGCTAGAAGAAAGGTTCTGTGACATGGACACCCAACATGATCGGTCGATTGGCCCACCTAACAGATGATGATGAGATTCTTGTTGATTGAATTTTGAATTGACTGCCATAACATAAGAACCTATTAAAAGATTGAAGCATCATGGAGAGGGAGTTAGGCACTACCAAGCCTTATGCCCTTTTTCTTATAGTCGTCAGCTCGTTCTTGATAGATCCATTTAGGTGTTCATAATCTAGAATAAAAAGATTCGAACATTTGCATGCTAGTACCAAAAACCGATGCCTCACCACTTGGCTATACTCCATACGACTTGTTTTGGATGATAGAAGGGAGAGAGGGAGGAGTCTTGAACTCTCATAAATATTTTAGGTCTATGTCTTAGCTTTCCAACCATATAAACCAAACTGAAATCCAAGATCTATGGCTCTAGGTATGACCGAATGACTGAACAGTGTTTCCGTTTAAATTGAATTAGCATCTCTTTTATAGGCTTAGCTCTCTCTTTGTGTTCTCACTTTCAGTAGTTAAACTCATCAATCAATCTTTTCATTGATATGATAAACCTACATTTAAAATGAACATTTACCATAAATTAAAGGTATGTTATATTATTAGACATTTTATTATAAAACTTATTGTAGTTAAGAAGTTATCGATACTTCAAATGTAAAATGATGACATAAAATCTTGATAAAAAAATACTCTTTTAAGTACTAATTAGCCTACATTTAAAATGAGCATTTACCATAAATTAAAGCTATTTTATACTATCAGACTTTTTATTATAAAACATGCTTAAGTTATGAAATTTAATGATACTATAAGTGCAAAATGATGATATAAAATTTATAAAAATGCACTTTTAAGTACTAATTAGCCTACATTTAAAATGAGCATTTACCATAAATTAAAGCTATCTTATACTATCAGACTTTTTATTATAAAACATGCTTAAGTTAGGAAATTTAATGATACTGTAAGTGTAAAATGATGATATAAAACCTTGATAAAAATACACTTTTAAGTACTAATTAGCCTACATTTAAAATGAGCATTTATCATAAATTAAAGCTATCTTATATTATGATACTTATTATTATAAAACATGCTTAAGTTAGGAAATTTAATGATACTTTAAGTATAATATGATGATATAAAGCCTTAATAAGAATGCACTCTTTAAGTTTATTTTTCTTATGGTAGCATTGTATTAAAAGATGTATTTTTGTAGGTTAGTTTGAAAAATGTTGTCATAACCTATTTTTTGGTTATTTCCTAATTCATAATTTTTTCTATCTTTTTTACAAAATAAAATAAAAAAATTATCAAAAAAATATAACAATGAAAAAAGGATGTCAAAATGCTCAAAAAATAATAAAAAATTAGTTGAAAAGATTAAAAAATACAAAGATTTGGAGTTAATTTGGGCTTTAATTAGAAGAAATTAAAATTCTCAATCAAATTATAATTTTTGAGAGTTAATTTGGTCAAATCAGAGGCTTAGTTACATAAATATTAAAGTTTGATGGTCAATTAAGGACTTAATTGAAGAAATCTAAAACCAAGGACCATACTAGAAAAGGCGAGTAAATAGAGGGGCTGTAATTAAACCGAATCAGGGGCAAAAATTAGAAGTTTATTGATCAATTGAGGAATTGAAGGTCAAATTGCATAAATTCGAGATCAATAACCAATTTGGAAAAGGCAGCCAACTTTAAGGACAGTGATTGAAGTTGGTAAAAATGCAATTGAATTGATATTTAAAATCAAAATTGCAATTAAGGACTCAATTGAATAAATCACAAATTGGAGACTGATTTGTACTTTTACATAAGTTTGGCATCATTTTCATTTAAATGAAACGGCGTGTTTTGCCCAAAACAGCGTCGTTTCATACACTATTCATTAAAAAACAAAAAACCCAAAATGAGGTCATTTTGAACATGCATTTTCTTCTTCCCAAGAACATGCAAAAAACAGGGGAAAGGAGCTTTTGTTCCCTTGTTTTCACTTTCTTTTAGCTCAAAAGGACACCAATCAAGGACACCCACTTGATAAGTTAACCCGTGACCTCTTACTTTGGAGAAATGGAGGAGATATGCCTCCTCTAGTAGTCGGGGGGCAGCAGCATAGTGGTCGTACGACCTCTCTCTCCCCTCTATTTTACCTATAAATATAGAGGGGTAGAGCACACAAAGAGGGCATGAAAAGATAGGGTAAAGACCAAAAAAATAAAGAAAAAAGAAAAACCAAAAGAAGGCGGGGAGAGAATGACATGACTAAAAGATTGATATCTTCTCCTAAGTGCAGGAGTGTCAAAGTAATAAATAACTCAGCAAGACCATAATAAACTTATTCGATTAATGTTAATATGATTACATTAGTTATCTTATTCGATTAATGTTAATACTTGTAAATCTCGTCAGACATTCATGATTATAACTTATGTTAACAACAAATCAATTTCCTTTCATAGCTCAGGTGTTGGTTATACCATACAGTATGGGCTATGAAAGTGACAAGTATTTGTTGTATCAAGTGTTATACAACATAAATCTAGATTAGTCATTCAACAAGCAAAGTATTAAAGAGTGAACGACATAACAAATATAAAACATGTTAGTATCAAACATTAAAGTCCATGTTAAGTTTACACTATACTTATTCTTACACCATTAGTGTAACCTTTTTACCTTGACATAATAAACTTAACTAACCATAATGAAAGAAATAAAAATAAATAAATAAATAAAATAAGAACATAAATAAGATAAAAGTTAATTAAGTAAAGGAAATGAAATGAAATGAAATGCGTAAACAAGATATTAATGAAAATAAAATGTAAGCATTACAACAATACAAAGAGAGACAACAAAAGCATGATATTGATCTGGAGACCAAGATGCTAAATGCATGGCAAATGTCTCCTTTTGTAGGTCAAAATTGGGAACTATTGATTTGATGACTAATTGATAAGTGGGTGGCCAACTCTTGACTTGGTGATAATCCTTATCTTCTCTTGTCTACCCAAAATGTCATTGATAACGTCAAAATTGACAGCACTTGAAAACATGAAAGTTATAGAAAATTATCTCAGCTTTCTAGGCAAAAAAAATAGAGGTCATTTCAACTTCTAAAACTCTAGATATAGGCCAAACACTGAATAGTGTTCGGGTTGCTAGATAGATTCAGACTTCTTCATTATTGCTACAATTTAGACTTAAAAATGGCCTTATTAAATCTTGGGTTCCATATAAAAGTTGTAGGTCTATGTCTTACCTTTCCGTTCATATGAAGTAAACCTAAATCTGAGATTTACAGCTCTAGATATGACCTAATTACCGAACAGTGTTCCAGTTTG
>NW_011500776.1:68260-74863 GCF_000495115.2 Populus euphratica | reverse complement strand
ACAAAATTTTTTTGTTCTAATGTTTAAGGTTAACTTCCTTGGGTTGGGATTATTATTTTTGTCTTCTGCTTTTTTTTTTAATATATATACATATAACTTAAAACACCATGCATCTTTAACCCATATAACGATCTTTCGGTTAATGACTCCGGACCAGTTGGTCTTAGGGTATTAGGTGTTGAGACACATCTACGAGTTTAGTAACTCGAGTTGCGGATACTGGTACGTAGATAATGCAATGTTTGAATTTTTTAAGCTTTTCTCCTCAACCCGTGTAATAAGCATTGGGCCAATAGCTCCCAAGTTAGTTGACTTTAGGGTATTAGGTGTTAAAACTCCCCTTCAGGCTTAATTGCTTAGGTTATGAAGGCTACGAAACCAACTTATCTATATTTTTATTATCATCATTCTTTTTTTTTCACTCTTTTTTTTGTTTTTTTCAAATTATATATTGTTGATTAGTACTTAAAAGTGCATTTTTTATCAAGGTTTTATGTCATCATTTTGCACTTGAAGTATCAAGAACTCCTTAACTAAAATATGTTTTATAATAATATATCTAATAATATAAGATACCTTTAATTTGTGGTAAATGTTTATTTTAAATGCAGGCCTATCACATAAATAAAAGGATTAATTGATGAATTTAAGAACTGAAATTGATGACCAAACTTAGAAAAGAGATGTCAGTGCAATCTAAACCGGAACACTATTCGGTAATTGGGTCATATCTGGAGCTGTAGATCTTAGATTTAGGTCTACTTTATATGGATGGAAAGGTAAGACATAGGCCTACAACTTTCATATGGAGCCCAAGATTAAAAAGGCCATTTTCAAGTCCAAATTGTAGCAACAACAAAGAAGTCCGAATCTGTCTTGCAGCCCGAGCATTGTTCAATGTTTGGCCCATATCTGGAGTTCTACAAGTCTAAATGACCTGAATTGTCTACACAAGAAAGTTGAGATAATTTCCTACAACTTTTATGTTATCAAGTGACTCCAATTTTGACGTTACCAATGATGTTTTGGGCAGACAAGAAAAGATATGGATTATCACCAAGTCAAGAGTTGGTCACCCACTCATCAATGAGTCATCAAATCAATAGTTCCTAATTTTGGCCTATAAAAGGGAGGCATTTGCATGCATTTAGGCATCTTGGTTTCCAGATCAAGATCATGTTCTTGCTTTCTCTCTTTGTATTTTTTGTAATGTTTATGCTTTGCTTTCATTAATATCAAGTTTATGCCTTTCATTTCCTTTTATTTACTTAGTTAACTTTTATCTTATTTATGTTCTTATTTTGTTTTTTTTTTCTTTCATTATGTTTAGTTAAGTTTATTATGTCAAGGTGAAAAGGTTACAGTAATGGTGTAAGAAT
The DNA here is from genome assembly GCF_000495115.2 of Populus euphratica. Lineage (NCBI taxonomy): Eukaryota > Viridiplantae > Streptophyta > Magnoliopsida > Malpighiales > Salicaceae > Populus > Populus euphratica. Next base: position 73,484 of record NW_011500776.1, on the reverse strand, counting down.
AAGTATAGAGTAAACTTAATATGGACTTTAATGTTTAATAATAACATGTTTTGTATTTGTTATCTTGTTCACTTTTTAATACTTTACTTGTTAAATGACTAATCTTGATTTATGTTGTATAACACTTGGTACAACAAATGCTTGGCACTTTCATAACCCATACTATATGGTTTAACCGACACCTGAGCTATGAAAGGAACTTCATTTGTTGTTAACATAAGTTATAATCATGAATGCTTGACAAAATTTACAAGCATTTGGCATTAATCGAATAAGATGACTAATATAATCATGTTAACAATCTATAATCTAATTGGAACCTCCTTTGTGTCTGGTTTTCAATTGAATAATAAGAGTTTATACTATACTTGTTTGACATACCATTAGTGGAACCTCTAACCTTGACATTTGTTATTATCATTGTTTAATCCTTACATTAATATTCCATCTCAAAGTTCTCATCATCTTTTTCTTCTTCTTCTTCTTCTTTTTCTTTATTATTATTTTATTATTGTTGTTGTTATTGTTGTTGTTGTTATCGTTGTTGTTGTTGTTGTTGTATTATTGTTATCTGTAATTTATACAATTAACCTCCTTGTGGTTCGACCCCGGTCTTGCCAGGTTATTTATTACTTCGACACTCCTGCACTTGGGAGAAGATATTAATCTTTTCATCGTGTCAAGTTTTTGGCGTCATTGCCGGGGAGGTAAGTTTTGTATTAATTATAATATTTATTTTATTTTCTCTTTTCACTTTTCTTGTATATAACTTTGTTTCTTGTCTCTTATTTCTTCTTCTTTTGTTTTTTTGTCTTTTATTTTATTTGTACACGTGCATGACAGTGTGGTCACATATATCAAGTGGTAGATTTTGTAGGGTATCCTCATTATTTTCAAAAAATATGGCCGAAGAAGATAATCAATCACTTCATAATGAGAATAACCGTGCTAAAACACTTAGAGACCATATGAATCCCACAAGAACAACTGCACCATCATGCATAGTTTTTCTTCCTGATGCATCTCACTTTAATTTTAAGCTAGACATTATTCAACTTTTATCTTTTTTTCGTGGCTTAGAATTGGAAAATCCATACTTGCATTTAAGGGAATTTGAGGAGGTTTGTAACACATATAATGATTCAAATTATAGCATGAACACCATCAGATTAAAGCTTTTTCCTTTTTCATTAAAAGATAAAGCTAAAACATGGCTACAAAAATTAAGACCAGGATTCATTCGTGCTTGGGATGAAATGCAACAACAGTTTTTAAAGAAGTTTTTCCCATCTCACAAAACAAACTTTTTTAAAAGACAAATCACCACTTTCACTCAAAGACCAGGAGAAACATTTTACCAGTGTTGGGATAGGTATCGAGACTTGCTTAATACTTGCCCTCATCATGGTTATGAAACATGGAGATTGGTTTCACATTTCTATGAAGGGTTAACACCTAGAGATAGACAAATGGTTGAATTGATGTGCAATGGAACTTTTAAAGATAAAGACCCTGATGAAGCAATGGAGTACTTAGACTTGTTAGCTGAAAATGCTCAAAATTAGGACACCACGGGTACTTATGAGGCATCGAGTAAAACTCAAACTCATACATCTAGTGGAGGTATGTACAACCTTAGGGAAGATCATGACTGATTAGTACTTAAAAGTGCATTTTTATCAAGGTTTTATATCATCATTTGCACTTAAAATATCAATAACTCCTTAACTAGAGCATGTTTTATAATAATATATCTAATAATATAAGATACCTTTAATTTATGGTAAATGCACATTTTAAATACAGGCCTATCACATAAATGAAAGGATTGATTGATGAATTTAAGAACTGAAATTGAAAGGATAAAGAGATGGTCAAACCTAGAAAAGAGATGTTGGTGCAATCCAAACTGGAACACTGTTTGGTAATTGGGTCATATCTGGAGCTATAGATCTCAGATTTAGGTCTACTTTATATGGATGGAAAGGTAAGACATAGGCCTATAACTTTCATATGGAGCCCAAGATCTAAAAAGGCATTTTCAAGTCCAAATTATAGCAACAACAAAGAAGTCTGAATCTGTCTTCCAGCCCGAGCACTGTTCAGTGTTTAGCCTATATCTAGAGTTCTAGAAGTCCAAATGAGCTGAATGTTTTACACAAGAAAGCTGAGACAATTTTCTACAACTTTCATGTTTTCAAGTGGCTCCAATTTTGACGTTATCAATGACGTTTTGGGCAGATAAGAGAAGATAAGGATTGTCACCAAGTCAAGAGTTGGCCACCCACTCATCAAGTAGTCATCAAATCAATAGTTCCCAATTTTGGCCTATAAAAGGAGGCATTTGCCATGTATTTAGGCATCTTGGTCTCCAAATCAAGATCATGCTCTTTCTTTCTCTCTTTGTATTTTTTGTAATGTTTATGTTTTGCTTTCATTAATATCAAGTTTATGCCTTTCATTTCCTTTCATTTACTTAGTTAACTTTTATCTTATTTATGTTTTTATTTTGTTTATTTATTTGTCTTTCTTTCATTATGTCTAGCTAAGTTTATTATGTCAAGGTGAAAAGGTTACACTAATGGTGTAAGAATAAGTATAGTGTAAACTTAATATGGATTTTAATGCTTGATACTAACATGTTTTGTATTTGTTATCTTGTTCACTCTTTAATACTTTGCTTATTAAATGACTAATCTTGATTTATGTTGTATAACACTTGGTACAACAAATGCTTGGCACTTTCATAGTTCATACTGTATGGTATAACCAACACCTAAGCTATGAAAGGAACTTGATTTGTTGTTAACATAAGTTATAATCATGAATGCTTGACGAGATTTACAAGTACTAGCATTAATCGAATAAGATGACTAATGTAAGCATGTCAACAATCTATAATTTCATTGGAACCTCCTTTGTGTGTGGTTTCCAATTGAATAATAAGAGTTTATACTATACTTGTTTGACATACCATTAGTGTATCGTCTAACCTTGACATTTGTTATTATCATTATTTAATCCTTTCATTAATATTACATCTCAAAGTTCTCATCATCTTTTTCTTCTTCTCCTTCTTTTTCTTTATTATTATTATTATTGTTATTATTATTACTATTATTATTGCTACTACTACTACTACTACTACTACTACTACTACTACTATTATTATTATTATTATTGTTATTACAATTATTATTGTTGTTGTTATTATTATTGTTGTTGTATTATTGTTATTTATAATCTGTATAATTAACCTCCCTGTGGTTCGACCCTGGTCTTGTCGGGTTATTGATTACTTCGACACTCCTACACTTGGAAGAAGACATCAATCTTTTAGTCATGTCAATGACCTCTAAGCTAAGTTTGCATCTTTAGCTAGAAAAGTCGAGGAACTAGAATTGAAAATGAGTGGTCATTTAAAATCTGTTGAAAACATTGTGTGTCAAATATGTGAAACAAATAAACACTCAACCAATAACTGTCCAACCTTGCCTTCTTTTAAGGAAGGTCTCCATGAACAAGCCCATGCTTTAAACAATTTTCAAAGGGCCAACCAGAACCCATACTGGCAAACATACAACCCTGGTTGGAGAAATCACTCAAATTTTAGTTGGAAGAGTAATAATAACAATATACAAACTTCAGAACCATCGTTTCAAGCACACCAAAATTTCCAAAATTCTCATGGATATGTACCTCCTTATGCTCCACCTCCTAGAAGAAATCTTAAAGAAACATTTCATGCATTCATTGAAAAGCAAAAGACAATCAATACTCAACTTGCTCAAAACATGACAAATTTTAAAGATACTCTTGCAAAATTGACATCTGCTTTCAGTTTTTAAGAGAAAGGTAAGTTTCCATCTCAACCACAACAAAATCCCAAGGGGCAATACAATGCAAATGCAAGTAGTTCCGAAAGCAAACACATGGATCAAGTCAAATCAGTCACTACTCTTCACAGTGGTAAGGTTATTGAAAAAATCACTCTCGAACCTTATGAGAAAGATGATGAGTCAATCTCTAAAGGTAAGGAAGGGCTTGAATCTGAAAATTACAAAGAAACGACTGATTCCCCGCTAGTACTTCCATTTCTTCAAGCCATGACCAAACAAAGGAAAGTCAATCACAACTCTGAAATCTTTGAAACTTTCAAACCGGTAAGAATCAATATACCTTTGCTAGATGCTATTAAACAAATTCCTTCCTATGCTAAATTTTTGAAAGATCTATGCACTGTGAAGAGGAAACTGAATATGAAAAAGAAAGCCTTTTTAGCCGAACAAGCCGAACAAGTAAGTGCCATTCTTCAGAAAAATAATGCTTTGAAATATAAAGATCCTGGTTGTCCTACAATTTCTTACTTTATTGGAGAATATAAAATTGAAAAAAATTTACTTGATCTTGGAGCTAGTGTGAATTTACTTCCATATTCAGTTTTTCAGAGTCTCAATTTAGGTGAGTTAAAACCAACTTCTATAACTCTTTTACTTGCCGATAGATCAGTAAAAGTGTCTAAAGGAATAATTGAAGATGTGCTAGTACAAGTCGATAAATTCATTGTCTTGGACACATAACCTGTTGAATTATGTAATTCATTTCCTCTTATTTTAGGATGTCCGTTTCTTGCAACTTTTAATGCATTGATTAATTATAGGAATGGACTGATGAAGCTATCATTTGGAAACATGACATTGGAGATTAATATTTTCAACATTTGCAAGCAACCTAGAGATGATAATGATTTACAGGAAGTGGACTTTACTGAAAAATTAATTCATGATCAATTTCAAAACACTTCTAGTGAAATTGAGATTGATGAATTTAATGATTTGCAAATAGTTTATTTTCAGGAAGAATCAAAGACAAGTAATTGGAGACCACAAATTAAGGAGTGAATACCTTAACGTAGTAATAGTAACAACAATAATAACAACAACAATAATAATAATAGTAATAGTAGTAATAGTAGTAGTAGTAGTAGTAATTGACACAACGAAAAGATTGTTGTCTTCTCCCAAGTGCAGGAGTGTCGAAGTAATAAATAACCTGGCAAGACCGGGGTCGAACCACAGGGAGGTTAATTGTACAAATTATAAACAACAATAGTACAACAACAATAATAATAAAAACAACAACAATAATAATAGTAATAACAATGATAACAACAATGATAATAACAATAATAATAATAATAATAATAATAATAATAATAATAATA
>NW_011500776.1:60365-68217 GCF_000495115.2 Populus euphratica | reverse complement strand
TAGTAGTAGTAGTAGTAGTAGTAGTAGTAGTAGTAGTAGTAGTAGTAGTAGTAATAATAATAAAGAAAGAGAAGAAGAAGAAGATGATGAGAACTTGGAGATGGAAAATTAATGTAAGGATTAAACAATAATAATAACAAATGTCAAGGTTAGAGGTTCCACTAATGGTATGTCAAACAAGTATAGTATAAACTCTTATTATTCAATTGGAAACCACACACAAAGGAGGTTTCAATTAGATTATAGATTGTTAACATGATTACATTAGTCATCTTATTCAATTAATGCTAGTACTTGTAAATCTCGTCAAGCATTCGTGATTATAACTTATGTTAATAACAAATCAAGTTCCTTTCATAGCTCAGGTGTCGGTTATACCATACAGTATGAGCTATGAGAGTGCGAAGCATTTGTTGTACCAAGTGTTATACAACATAAATCAAGATTAATCATTTAACAAGCAAAGTATTAAAGAGTGAATAAGATAACAAATACAAAACATGTTAGTATCAAACATTAAAGTCCATATTAAGTTTATACTATACTTATTCTTACACCATTAGTGTAACCTTTTCACCTTGACATAATAAACTTAGCTAGACATAATGAAAGAAAGAAAAATAAATAAACAAAATAAGAACATGAATAAGATTAAAGTTAACTAAGTAAATGAAAGGAAATGAAAGGCATAAACTTGATATTAATGAAAGCAAAGCATAAAAAATACAAAGAGAGAAAGGAAGAGCATGATCTTGATCTGAAAACCAAGATGCCTAAATGCATGGCAAATGCCTCCTTTTATAGGCCAAAATTGGGAACTATTGATTTGATGACTAATTGATGAGTGGGTGGCCAACTCTTGACTTGGTGACAATCCTTATCTTCTCTTATCTGCCCAAAACGTCATTGATAGCGTCAAAATTGGAGCCACTTGAAAACATAAAAGTTGTAGACAATTGTCTCAGCTTTCTTGTGTAAAACATTCAGCTCATTTGGACTTCTATAACTCCAGATATGGCCAAAATACTAAACAGTGCTCGGGCTGGAGGACAACTTCGGGCTTCTTTGTTGTTGCAATAATTTGGACTTGAAAATGAGCTACAATTTGGACTTGAAAATGGCCTTTTTAGATCTTGGGCTCCATATGAAAGTTGTAGGCCTATGTCTTACCTTTCCATCCATATAAAATAGACCTAAATCTGAGATCTATAGCTTCAGATATGACCCAATTACCGAATAGTATTCCGGTTTGGATTGCACCGACATCTCTTTTCTAATTTTGGTCATCTCTTTGCCCTTGCAATTTAAGTTCTTAAAGTCATCAATCAATCCTTTCATTTATATGATAGGCCTGCATTTAAAATGAACATTTACCACAAATTAAATGTATCTTATATTATTACATATATTATTATAAAACATGCTTTAGTTAAGGAGTTATTGATACTTCAAGTGCAAAATGATGATATAAAACCATGATAAAAAATACACTTTTAAGTACTAATCAGAGTCCAAATTGGAACACTATTCAGTTATTAGATCATAACTAGAGTTATAGATCTTGTATTTAGGTCTACTCTATATAGATAAGAAGCTAAACATAGGTCTAAAACTTTCATAGAGTTCAAGATTCAAAAATGCATTTTTAAGTACTAATCACATCCCTAGTAATCAAAGCGTTAAAATAGAAAAAAACAATTTGCAAATTCCACAAAGCAAGGTATTCATCATTTAACTTCCATTAATCTATCCAGATAAACAAACTCTCGTTAAATTTATATACCTGCTCAATACCTCTTAACAAGATATTCATAAACCTTTTGTGCTTAATGTATCAACACATAATTATGGGGCTTTTCTTGGAAGAAAATAAATTTTTTGTTTTAATGTTTAAGGTTAATTTCCTTGGGTTGGGATTATTATTTTTGTCTTTTTTTTTCTTTTTTTTAAATATATATACATATAATTTAAAAACATCATGCATCTTTAACCCATGTAACGAGCTTTCAGCTAATGACTCCCAGACTAGTTGGTCTTAGGGCATTAAGTATTAAGACACCCCTACGAGCTTAGTAACTCGGGTCGCAGATACTGATATGTAGATAGTGCAATGTTTGATTCCCTTAAGCTTTTCTCCTCAACCCATGTAACAAGTGTTGGGCCAATAGCTCCCAAGTCAGTTGACTTTAGGGTATTAGGTGTTAAAACACCCCTTCGGGCTTAATTGCTTAGGTTAGGGAGGCTACGAAACCAAACTTATCTACATTTTTATTATTATCATTTTTTCCTTTTTTTGTTTTTTATTTTTTTATTTTTTTTTAATTATATACAATCCCTTTCCCTTAGTTGTTACCTTTAACAAAAGAACATAAATAATGTAATAATCCAATATGCAACCCACAATCATATGTTAAAGTGTGTGTGTGTAAATTAAGGTTTAAGAATACATGTTAAATAAGTATATGAGCAGAATTAAGTGATAACAATGCGAGAGTTTGTAAACCTGAATATTTCAAGAAGTATTATAATAGACCTTATTAAGAATGGTTACTAAGATGCGTCTCAAGAGTCACTTTAACAAAAGAGCTCCTTTACTCTGCCATCCTAGTAACAACAATTATGCACATGCTTTATGAAATGAAAAATAATTTTTTTTTTATCAACTACTACCCTCTCCCCCCAACCAAAACGAGACATTGTCCTCAAAGTTCTAAGGTAGAAAGATAGAGTATAGAAGATATCACCTGAAATAACGAACACTGACAAACCTGAAACACACTGAAACAAAAATAAAAAATAACAAAACACAATAATAAAACCAAAACACAAAATTCACAAATGAAGGCTCAAATCCAATCTAAGCTTTTTACAGCTTTCCTTAGTTGACCAATTTATGCGACTCATGGAGGGATCAATTACAGGAATGAAGGATTGTAGTTGGTCAATTAATTGTTCAGCAGTAGCAGCAGAGATTATGATTTGTCGTGCAGAAGATATTAGAAATTCCTGTTCCACAGTATGATCAAGAAAAGACAACAACTTATCATAATAACCATTAACATTTAACAAACCTATGGGTTTATGGTGAATGTGCAGTTGCGCCCAAGAGGAAATATGAAAGATCTCTTCCAATGTGCCTAGACCACCTGGTAAAGCAATGAAGGCATCAGCATGGTTAAACATTGCATTCATTCGAGCTGACATTGTGGAGACCTGAAGTTCCTCTCCAATTGTTTTTCCAATGATGTCCCCTTGTGCTAAAGCTTCGGGGACAACCCCCAAAACTTGACTACCTCCTAAAAATACAGCTATTGACACACCTCCCATTAACCCAAAACTGCCTCCCCCATACACTAAATGAATCTTTCTCTCAGCTAGCACTTGACCAAGATGATTTGCCGATTCTAAAAACTCCTTTTCTTTCCCAGGACTAGATCCACCAAAAACACAAATATTTCTTATATGATGACCTGAGGAACTTGCCATTTCTACACACTTCTGTAGTTGTTGAATGTATGGGTTGAGTAGAAATGAAAGGAAGGAAGAGAGGGTTTTATAGATGAGAAATTAGAAAAGCAATCATAACACCTATATGTAGGCGAGCTGTAGTCTCACACTCTCTCTCTCTCTCTTTTTATTTATTTATTTATTTACTTTAAAAAAAAACATGTGTATGTACAGGTAGTTGTGATTGTGGCTCACATCTTCCCTTGGTTTTACGTCCAAGAACGACTTAAACGCCCTCTATGGGTCGGGGATAGGCTTCCCATCCTAGTTTTCTTAAAAACTGGCAAACAGGGTCTTTTGTAGTCAGATTCCCAAGACTAAATCGATCATGTTCTTTATGAAATAGTGGCCATAAATCATGAATTCCATGATGCACATCTCAACTAGGATGCGTCTCAAGAGTCAATAGAAGATTATCTAAAGACTCCTTACTCAGGTCATCCTTAATGAATTGTATTTTATCTTCACGGTTTATAGATACCATTCCTAAATAACAACATTGTGTATTACAAGTCCATTTAGCACATCGATGACAGACTTCTAGTCGTTTTGCACGACGTTTCTTTGCAAAAGTGCTTTTACCTGTTCCAAGCATGTGTGAAATGAAGGAATTAGAGGACTCACCTGATAATTGGACCTTTGCTTCAATCAACCAGCGAATATCTTCAGGAATTCCATGATTCATTAACAATCTCAATCTTGCACATCTAGCACGGTAAATTTTTGTAATCGCATTCTGAAGCAGAGTGGGAAAATACTTTTTCAATTTTTCAAGATTAGTGTCCATTATCAAATGAGAATTGGAACAGAGATTCAAGGAATTGCACAAATATATACACAAATATCAGTTATTGTGGGAAACTGAAAGAACTGACTTAAGTCACGGAGTACCGTTGTCCGCCATTTGACTGGGGTGAGAGAACTAGCAAAAATCACTCAAAAAGAAACACAAAAACAATGTGAGAAAAAAAATAATCAACCTTTATCTACAAGATCATTCCAACCATTTAATTCATTTTCACTAGGAAAATTATCAAAGTAAGCTTTCAGACGATGTCCATTTTCCTTAAAATCATTGTCATTCATTAAATTCTCAATATCACAGGCCCTATAAGGATTGCTTCATCTTGGTCTTAGCTCTCTAGGGAATGCATAGAGTTGAGAATTATAAAACAAAATTTTTTTACCAGTATCAACTTTTTGACAATTTTCACTAGTTTTGCAGAATGCATGCGTGTCCTTGAACATGATGGGCCAATAAAATCCATTTTGAAAGATTTTTGCAGCTGTCTTTTTTGACGAGAAATAACTTCCACATGCTTCAGAATGACAAAGTTTAATGACACTACTTACCTCATTGTCGGGAATGAATCTTTGAAATATTTGATCAGGACAATATTTGAATAAGTTAGGGTCATCGCAATAAAAGTTCTTCACTTCATTCAAAAACTTTTCTTTGTCTTGGGTACTCCAATCAGCTGGCAAATCTCCTAAAGCAAGAAAATTGATATTTTTATCATACCAAGGCATTGGACTAAGAGAAAGTAAGGATTCGTTAGGAAAGTAATCATCGATTGGTGTGATGTTAGATGTCGAATTTGTTGTCACTTTTGACAAAAGATCCACATCAACATTTTCGGTGCTTTTTTTATCCGTGATTTCTTCCTCAGAATAAATCATTTGCAAATCTTCAGATTCATCCAATTCATTTTTACTTAAAGTAGATTCAAGTTGATCATAAACTAATTCATCAATATGATCTACTTCTTGTAAATCATTATCATCTCCAGGTTGCTTGCAAATGTTGAAAATATTCATCTCCAATGTCATGTTTCCAAATGATAGCTTCATCAGTCCATTCCTACAATTAATCAATGCGTTAGAGGTTGCAAGAAACGGACGTCCTAAAATAACAGGAAATGAATTACATGCTTCAACAGGTTCTGTGTCCAAGACAATAAAATCCACAGGATAAATGAATTTATCGACTTGTACTAACACATCTTTAATTATTCCTCTAGGCACTTTTACAGATCTATCGGCAAGTAAAAGAGATATAGAAGTTGGTTTTAACTCACCTAGATTGAGACTCTAAAAAACTGAATATGGAAGTAAATTCACACTAGCACCAAGATCAAGTAAGGCTCTTTCAATTTTATGCTCTCCAATAAAGCAAGAAATTATAGGACAACTAGGGTCTTTATATTTCAAAGCATTATTGTTTTGAAGAATGACACTTACTTGTTCAGCTAGAAAGGCTTTCTTTTTCACATTCAGTTTCCTCTTCACAGTGCATAGATCTTTCAAAAATTTAGCATAGGAAGGAACCTGTTTAATAGCATCCAGCAAAGGTATATTGATCCTTACCTGTTTGAAAGTTTCAAAGATTTCAGAGTTGTGATTGACTTTCCTTTGTTTGGTCATGGCTTGAGGAAATGGAAGTGCTGGCAGAGAATCAGTCTTTTCTTTGCAATTTTCAGATTCAACCCCTTCCTTACCCTCAGAGATTGACTCATCATCTTTCTCATAAGGTTCAAGAGAGGGTTTTTCAATAACCTTACCACTGCACAGAGTAGTGACTGATTTGACTTGATCCATGTGTTGGCTTCCGGAACTACTTGCATTTGCATTGTATTGCCCCTTGGGATTTTGTTGTGGTTGAGATGGAAACTTACCTTTCTCTTGGAAACTAAGAGCAGATGTTAATTTTGCAAGAGTATCTTTAAAATCTATCATGTTTTGAGCAAGTTGAGTATTGATTGTCTCTTGCTTTTCAATGAATACATGCAATGTTTCCTCAAGATTTCTTCTAGGAGGTGGAGCATAAGGAGGTGCATATCCATGAGAATTTTGGAAATTGTGGTGTGCTTTAAATGGTGGTTGTGAAGTTTGTGCATTGGTGTTCTCACTCTTCCAACTAAAATTTGGATGATTTCCCCAACCAGGGTTGTATGTTTGTGCGTATGGGTTGTGGTTGGGCCTTTGGAGACTGTTTAAAGCATGGGCTTGTTCATGGAGACATTCCTTAAAAGAAGGCAAGGTTGGACAATCATTGGTTGAGTGTTCATTTGTTTCACATATTTGACATGCAATGTTTTCAACAAATTTTAATTGACCACTCTTTTTCAATTCTAGTGCCTCGACTTTTCTAGCTAAAGATGCAAACTTGGCTTGAAGGTCATAATCTTCCCTAAGGTTGTACATACCTCCACTAGATGTATGAGGTTGAGTTTTACTCGGTGCCTCATAAGTACTCGCGGTGTCCCAATTTTGAGCATTTTCAGCTAACAAGTCTAAGTATTCCATTGCTTCATTAGGGTCTTTATCTTCAAAAGTTCCATTGCACATCAATTCAACCATTTACCTATCTTTAGGTGTTAACCCTTCATAGAAATGTGAAACCAATCTCCATGTTTCAAAACCATGATGAGGGCAAGTACTAAGCAAGTCTCGATACCTATCCCAACATTGGTAAAATGTTTCTCCTGGTTTTTGAGTGAAAGTAGTGATTTGTCTTTTGAAAGAGTTTGTTCGATGAGATGGGAAAAACTTCTTTAAAAACTATTGTTGCATTTCATCCCAAGCACGAATGGATCCTGGTCTTAAATTTTGTAGCCATGTTTTAGCTTTATCTTTTAATGAAAAAGGAAAAAGCTTTAATCTCATGGTGTTCATGCTACAATTTAAGTTATTATATGTGTTGCAGACCTCCTCAAATTCCCTTAAATGCAAGTATGGATTTTCCAATTCCAAGCCATGAAAAGATGGTAAAATTTGAATAATGCCTGGCTTAAAATTAAAATGAGATGCATCGAGAGGAAAAACTATGCATGATGGTGCACTTGTTCTTGTGGGATTCATGTGGTCTCTAAGTGTTCTAGCACGGTTATTCTCATTATTCTCATTATTCTCATTATGAAGTGATTGATTATCTTCTTCGGCCATATTTTCTGAAAATGATGAGGATACCCTACAAAGTCTACCACTTGATGTACGTGACCACACTCTCATGCACGTGTAGAAATAGAATAAAAGAAAGAAGAAAATAAAAGAAGAAGAAATAAGAGAAAAGAACCAAAGTTATATACAAGAAAAGTAAAAAGAGAAAATAAAATAAATATTATAATTTATACAAAAACTTACCTCCCCGGCAACGGCGCCAAAAACTTGACACGACTAAAAGATTGATGTCTTCTCCCAAGTGCAGGAGTGTCGAAGTAATAAATAACCCGGCAAGACCGGGGTCGAACCACAGGGAGGTTAATTGTACAAATTATAAATAACAATAATACAACAACAATAACAATAACAATAACAACAACAACAACAACAAAAACAATAACAA
>NW_011500776.1:34864-57001 GCF_000495115.2 Populus euphratica | reverse complement strand
ATAAAAGTTAACTAAGTAAAGGAAAGGAAATGAAAGGCATAAACAAGATATTAATGAAAATAAAACTTAAGCATTACAAAAATACAAAGAGAGAAAGCAAAAGCATGATCTTTATACGAAGACCAAGATACCTAAATGCATGGAAAATTTCTCCTTTTATAGGTCAAAATTAGGAACTATAGATTTAATGACTAATTGATAAGTGGGTGGCCAACTCTTGACTTGATGACAATCCTTATCTTCTTTTGTCTACCCAAAACATCATTGATAAGTCAGAATTGCAACCATTTAAAAATATGAAAGTTGTAGAAAATTGTCACAACTTTCCAAGAAAAAAAAATAGAGGTTATTCAGACTTCTAAAACTTCAAATATGGGCCAAACACTGAACAGTGTTCGGGTTGCTGGACAAATTCAAACTTCTTTATTGTTATTACAATTTGGACTTGAAAATGGCTTTATTAAATCTTGGGCTCCATATGAAAGTTGTAGGCCTATGTCTTACCTTTTCATCCATATAAAGTAGACCTAAATTTGAGATCTATAGCTATAAATATGACCCAATCACCAAACAATGTTCTGGTTTGGACTGCACCAACATCTCTTTTCTAAGTTTGGCCATCTCTTTGTCCTTTCAATTTTAATTCTTAAACTCATCAATCAATCCTTTTATTTATGTAATAGGCCTGCATTTAAAATGAACATTTACCATAAATTAAAGGTATCTTATATTATTAGATATGTTATTATAAAACATGCTTTAGTTAAGAAGTTATTGATACTTCAAGTGCAACATGATGATATAAAACCTTGATAAAAAATTACTTTTAAATACTAATTAGAGAACAATAAAGAAGAAGAGAGAGAGAGAGAGAAAATAAGGGAGAAGAAGAAGAAGAATCGTCACTGATTAGTACTTAAAAGTGCATTTTTATCAAAGTTTTATATCAGCATTTTGCACTTGAAATATTAATAACTCCTTAATTAAAGCATGTTTTATAATAATAAGTCTAATACTATAAGATACCTTTAATTTATGATAAATGTCTATCTTAAATACAAGTCGATCACATAAATCAAAGGATTGATTGATGAGTTTAACTACTGAAATTGAGAAGACAAAAAGAGGGTGAAGCTTAGAAAAGAAATATTGGTTCAGTCCAAACCGTAATATGGTTCAGTCATATGGTCATATCTGAAGTTGTAGATCTTGGATTTCAATTTGGTTTATATGGCTACAAAGTTAAGACATAGGCCTAAAACATTCATGAAAATATAAGATTTAATTTTGTTATTTAGAAGTTCAAATCTTAGCAACAATGGAATCTGAATTTGTCCTACAACCCAAACATTATTTATTATTCAACCCATATCTCGAGTTCTAGAAATTTAAATGATTTTAATTTTTTTATTTTTTTTGGAAAGCTAAGATAATTTTCTAGAACTTTCATGAATCAAGTCTATTCAAAATCTGATGTTAACGATGACGTTTTATTCAAACAATAAGATAAGGATTGTCACCAAGTTAAGATGTGGTCACCCATGCAATAATTAGTCAACAAATCAATAGTTTCCAATTTTGGCTTATAAAAGAAGGCATTCACCATGTATTTAGGCATCTTGGTTTTCATATCAAGATCATGTTTTTGCTCACTTTATTATAATGCTTAAATTTTACTTATATAATATCTTATTTATGCTTCTCATTTCATTTTCTTTACTTAGTTAAATTTTATCTTATTTATATTCTTATTTTGTTTATTTATGTTTCTCTCTTTGATTATGTTTAGTTAAGTTTATTATGTTAAGGTGAAAAGGGTACACTAATGGTGTAAGAATAAGTATAGTGTAAACTCAACATAGACCTTAATATTTGATACTAACATGTTTTGTATTTGTTATCTTGTTCACTTTTAATACTTTGCTTATTAAATGGTTAATCTATATTTGTATTGTATAACACTTGGTACAACAAATACTTGGCACTTTCATAACCCAACAGTATGGTATAATCGACACTTGTGTTATGAAAGGAACTTGATTTATTGCTAACATAAGTTACAATCATGAATATCTGATAACATTTGTAACTTGATTTGAACTACATTCCTTCAAACTTATTTTTCTAACTCTAATTGTAATTCTTATTAAGCAATCATAATAAATTATTTTTCTAATTCTAGCCCAACATTTTCTCCTTACTTTCATGAGCCTGTTTAAATATTGTTTAATAGTTTCTCAAGGTTATTGCTTTAATTTTTTTAAATCAACCGATGCAAATTCTATTTTTTTTTCTAGAGAAGTGAGCTTGGAATACAGTCTACATATCATTCTAACTCTAAACTAAATTTAGTTGTAATTTTATATACCAAGTAAAAGCATCTTCAATCAACGAATTTGAAAATAACCTTAATTTCAAAAGTTAGAATTGGATGCTTCCTTACATTGACAAATCTTTAGAGTTTGTATGTTTATATATATATATATATATATATATATATTCCCTTGGCCATTAAACAAAGCAAAGTTTAGAAATTTAAAATTATTAGGATAAGAGTATATCTTATTAATGCAATTTATATATATAGTCTTTTATATGTTGGTCTATGTATTTGTTGAACTTTTGGTTCATAAGCTTGCTCCATTATCTTTAGAATAATTTTCAAATCAACTTTACTTAGAAGTACATTCATTTATAGGTTATAATTATTCTTTCATTTATGTCTTTTGGTGATGAACTCTCATAATTAATAAATTTATTTTTTGAACTCCTAGCTTTCTCTGCTTCCCTTAATTAATTCTTGGTTCAAATAAAGGATTATTTTTAGCACTTAACAACTTTGGCCAACAAAATTCTTTTCATTCCTCGTATAATATGAATTGTTTTTTCACTTTCTTATCTAAATGGTTATTAACTTTAATCGACACTTGTTTGAAAATATTATTCATTATCTCTAACATAGTATAATTAAAATAAAAAATCACTTCATTGTTTTTTTTTTATTTTGACATCTAATTTAGCATTGATATCTTTAATAGCTTTAATCATTCTCTTATAAAATTTCTTATTCAAGTTTTGCAGTTTCCTACTTCATGCTACAAACTTCTTTCATCATTTTGTCTCTTCCAAACATTAGACTTTAACATTAAGAAACACTCCAAAAGACATAGAAAAAATATCATTTTTTATGCCGTTATTCACTAACGAACAAATTATTTTGTATCGCTATAGTGATTTATCTTTTTATGTCTTTTTTTTGCTTATCACAACTTTATAAGCCTAAATTTATGGCCAATTGAAGCACATTTATTAAGGAAGGTAAAGATTAAAAGATGGGGGGTTAAGATAAAAAAAACACAATAAAAAAAAAGTTTTTCTAAATTTGGGGTTAAACATACACTTTGGTTCTCTAATTTTTAAATTATATACTTCAAGTCCCTAAATATTTATGACATTCAATTTTGATCTCAAACTTTATTTATTTATTTTTTTGGTTTTTAATTTGAGAGTGGAGAGAGAAAGTTGTTAAATTTTGATGGTAAAGAGAGTACTATGAAATTGAGTGATTTTGGTGTTAATGAGTAATGAGTTCATTTTGATAGGAGGTATTTGTTTTTCATTAAACTTGCATGAAAAAATAGATATAAACCTGAAAAAAAAAAACTTTTGATTTCGAGTTGATTATTGGTTTTAGAATCAATTTCTATTGTTAAAGGTTATAGATATGTCACTTGAGTTTTTTTCTAGAGGCCCATGAGTTTTGAGCCTTCATAGCTAAGAGATTATATCTTTTTTATTTTTGTTATTCATTTAAATTATTTTTTTTAATTTCATCACCTAATATTTTTATTATTATTAATTAGATAATATAATTTATTTTGGTTTGATTTTTTAATCATTTTGATATTTTATTATTTTATAATTTTATAAATATTTATGTTAAATAAAAAATTATTCAACATAATCAAGTTAATGACCCCGATAATATATTTAATAATGAACTTTGTCTGGGTATGGATTGAGTTCGATAAAAATAATTATTTAATTATTTAATAAAATAAGTGAATGAATTTTTTGAATTTTTATATAATATTTTTTTATAAAAATATATTATAAAAACTTATTTCTTTAAAAAATATATATATATATCTAAGAGATACAATGCGTGACTGTCTCATATGGGAGACCACTTCTGCACATGCCTCTTGGCCCCCCATATTCACCGTTACTAGCTAAACCCCACTCCACCCCCACCCACCTAATCTAGGTCCCATATCAGCCACCCACGTCTTTCACCATCTATATATATATATATATTCACATTTCACCGTCGCAATTAATATTCTACCCATTCTGTAGTAGAGTCCTTGATGGATCGTTTGAGTGATAGAGGTTAGAGAGAGAGCGAGGACAAACCGACTATCCTTTTCTCGTCAGAAGTATCATCCAATGATGTGAACCCACGTGGAAACAAGCATTAAGGATCCTCGCCACGTGGAGTCATGATCACGCATGGGACTGGTCACTACCCTCGTGGACCCCACCACGGTCTACACCCCGCTTGGACCGTACACAATTGATCTCATGCAATTAGTAATTAGTCCATCATTTATCGCAACCATTATCTGTGACAGCAGTGACGTGGCAAAGTCCTCAAGTGAGTGTTTTTTAGGTTGACTTTTGTATTAAAGCACTAACAAGCATTAATTAATAATAATTAGTTCCCTTACGGAGAAGGGGCGGGCAAGCGATCAAACCAACAAAACAAAACACTCTAATCTCACTAATTATAGTCCCAGAAACATCAGAAATCTGGGCGGGGGGGGCCGCGCACTAACATGAAAGTTAGTTGTTGTACATAAACACCCAAGATCAAACCCAGACACCTCCCCGTATCACTAAATATACTCCATAAAAAAAAATAAAAAAAAAGAAGAAGAAGAAGAAGAAGAAGAAGATTCATATGAGAAAAAAAAAATACATAAGGGAAAGCAGTCATATCATATTTTCCATTTTGTTGAATCTTTGAGATTTATTTTTATTAATCTTCTGTAATTTGAAGTTAACAAAGTAAGAGGATTTACGGGAGGTAAGCAGTCATATCATTCCATTGGCTCTGACTCCAGTAAGCTTGATCAACGGTATTAGGAAGATAAAAAAACCCACCAGCTTGATCTCCACTCCCTAACTGCCAATCCAACGCTCCAAATCCCCCACCGGTATTCTCTGTTGATCTACTACTACTCGGCAAAGCTGATAACTCAGCGTGAATCGTCTGATCAATCAACCCTCCTGTCATCTCCTGATGCTGATTTTGCCACTGCTGCTGGTTCTGATTGTTCTGCACATGATGCTCAAGCCCTTGTTGCTGCTGTTGGTTCGTTGTGTTGCTAAATCCAAACGACAAGTCGTTCGTCGATGTGATCAAGCTTGTGAAACTCCCAATCTCCGAGAAAATCCCACAGTCCGATCCTTGCTCGAGCAAAGCAGGTTCGAAACTGGGATTCATATCCCCACGTGGAAAGCTTTTTGACTCAACAATACCATTTAATAAATTATTGGAAACAGAGTTTACAGATAGCGCAGACACTGCTTCCACTGCTGTATTTGCATTCGTATTATTTGTAGCCGTAAGACTCGAACTCTCACTACTAGAATGAGAGTTAGAGGATACATGATCTCGTCGCTGATGTTTTTCCTGTAGCTCCTGCGGTCTAGTACTGGAGGTTGTAATTGTATCAGAAGTTGTACTTGGTGTGTTTTGTTTAAGCTTAGACCGCTTGGTCTTGCGGCATCCACCGCCAACAGGAACGTTGCGGAGGACACCGCCTTTAGTCCAGTAACGCCGGCAACTCTTACAGAAGTGACGAGGCTGAGAGAGATTGTAGTTGTTGTAGTAACAGAATTTCGTGTTCAGCGAGTCACATCGTGGGCACTTTAATGCTTGGTGGTTCTGGTGGTGGTGTGGCCGTAGTCGCCTGTCACCCCCACCTCCACCGCTAAATAACCTGCCTCCGCCACCAATTGAGTGGATTTCTTGCATTTCTCAAGCTCCTTAGCCACCGCTAGCTCCAGTAGACAAACAAACGTTAGAATTTTCACTTTTTTCTTTTTGGGTTTTGTCAAGATTTTTCTATGGAAATTCAAAGAAAGGTTGAAAAAAATGGAGTGTTCTGCCGCATGGCATCGACTTTTCAACTGTGGCTTTCAGAAAACCGGTCAAATTAGAACCGATTGTGAGAGAAAGAGAGCTCAGAGCGAGACCTGAACTCTTCTGACAAATATCCCCTTCCAAATCTTCTCCTCTACATCTCTTTTATTTATTTATTTATTTATTTTAATTTCTATTGCCGAAATTAACCCTGTACCACATCTAAATTTGCATAAGTTGTTCCCAAATGTGTGAAATCTCGAAACCACCCAACATGGACCGGGGGTGTTTGGTGTTAAATGGGGTTTTATTGGGATTTCAACCGTACGGAAGGTTAGAGAATCCGGGCCGTTTAAAGGGGGACACGTGGACGTATGATAAAGAGGAGGTGTTGCTGTCCAGAGCATCACGTTGTCGACTTGTCGGCCACCCCCAGTTTATCTGCTCTTCTAAATCGGTGTCGGTACAACTGGTCGAGGAGCTGCCACGTTGCTTGTTAGTATTGGTGAGTTGTCGAAACAAAATACGATGATTCTTTTGCTTAACTGAAGAGGGATTTAACAGAAACTGTCCTATGTGTCCGACCTCAAATTGTGCCTTGGGATCTTTTTTTTAATGACTCTAAGATGTGATTTTGTGTTCGAATGTTTAACGAGGCTAACAAGACTTGTTTATTTGGGCGGTGGAGACTTGTTTATTTGGGAGGGGGATTCTGTGCAATGTACATGCAAGAAAAGACATCGGAGGATCAAAATGATACCACGATATCTCATAATTAGCCATGAATATCATGGGCAAAATGCATCATCGTTGCCATTCTTCTCTGTTATTTTAAAGATTTTCTTGTAACTTTTGGAAGCTAGTTATAAGATTGTGTTTCTTTCTTTTATATATATATATATATATATATAAAAGAAAGAAACACTTTGTTTATATATAAATGCACCAATCTTTGTTTAACTGGCTTCCTTAATTTTAATTTTAGGAGGTGAAAAAAAATACAATAAAAACATTAAAAAAACTCATATACTAATCAATATATAAAATTAAAAGAACTTTTTTGTGTATGATGTGAATTTAGTAGAAATATCGCCATGAATTGTTTTTCTCGTATTACTATGGTAATCAAAAGATCACATTTTATAATACATTTTTTCTGATTTTCCGCATTTTATAATTCATAAAATTAGTTTCAATATGATATTTTACTCCTTTACAAAGTTCAACAAGTCAAACTTTAATTAAGTCTAAGTCAAACTTGTGATTTGCCTATACTTTCTAAAACTCTAGAATACTAAAAGATTTATAAGAGTTTTCTAAAATTGAGAGACTTGAAAGAATTCTCTAAAACTTATATAAAAAAAAAATTACGAGAATCATTTAAAACTCAAACATAAGATTTACAGGATTTCTTTAAGACTTAAGAATAAATAATGATTTGTAAGAGTCATTTAAGACTTTATTATAAAAAATTTTTAAGATTCACCTCAGACTTAAAAGGTAAAGAAAAAAATTATAAATTCTCTAAGACACGATCACAATAAAGATTTGCAATAATCCTCTAAAACTAAAAAATAGAGATAGATTTATGAGAGTCCTCTAAAACTCAATCATGAGAGATTTGCAAGAGTCTTTTGAGACTAAAAAAATAAATAAAAAATTATAAAAGTCCTCTGAGACTAAAAAAATAAAGATAAGTTGTAAGAGTTCTCTAAGATTGATTATATAAGAGATTTGTAAGATTCCTCTAAAATTAAAAAATTACGAAAGGTTTACAAGAGTCCTCTAACACTCAATCACAGGAGCCTTTTAATGGTAAGATTCAACTCAAATTTATAAAAGTTCCCTAAGACTTTAAAAGTAAAAAAAATTTAAAGAGTCTTTTAAGACTCTTAAAAATAAAGAAAAATCTGTGAGAGTTCACTGAAACTCTAATTTACATAACAAATTTTAAGAGTTTTTTGAGATTCAAAAGTAAAGAAAGGTTGGTTAGAGTCCTTTGAGACTCAATTCCAAAAGCATCTTAATGGCAAGTTTCTACTCAAATTCATAAAAAAAGTGCAATGTTTATATACAAAAGAAATTAGAATAGCTAATTACATGCTTATTTGTATGAATATAAATCTTTCTTTTTATGCTTAACTTCCTTGTTGATAATTGAAATTGACTACTCTTATTTTTACTAATGTTATAATCCTCAACTTACTTACCCATTTAAGTGTTAGTATTTTTTTTAATTGTGAAAAGACTTCCTCAATTGTAGTTGTCATGATATTACAACAAACTCCTTGCTTCATATGTATTCTCAACATATTCTAAACATAGATTGATTTGCATTTTGAATATAAAAAAAAAAAAACTATCTCAATGTACTCTTTTAAAAACATTTTTTTTAATATAGAATTATATACAATTGCAAGCCAAAACACAACACGCCTTGCAACTGTTGGGTTCCTGAATGTCATACATGTAGTATAAATAACAAAACAAAAAATAATTCAAGAGTCCTTAAGATCATGTTAGATATATCTAGAGTTGTTTAAGAATTTATTACTTGAAAGCTGATCTTCTTTGACTTTAAATAGTTTTTTTAAAGGTTGAGTTGTCATAAACTATAACTCGTCCAATTATCCTGCTCCAATGATAATCTACATCAACCATTAATAAGAAACTCCTAAATCTCTATTTAGAAGAGAAAAATTGTTATTTCTATAATGTTAGTTCTATGTTTTGTGACTTATATTTTTTTCTTTTTTGTCTAATACACAATAACCCTTAAAAATAATAAAAGGCATGACTTACTATTTATAAAAAAATTTGAAAAACCTTATATATTGGCAAAATATCGATTTGCCTATTGTTTAATATCCATATATTAATTCAGGATAATTTTAGAAATTAACTTAATCAAGTCCTTACTTACTTTTTCTAGGTTTAGAAATATAATCTTTGTATTAATTATATCATAGTCCTTAATTTCTAAAATATATTTTAATTAAGTTATACTTAATTAAATCATCCCAATTTAATTTTCTAACTAATAATTCTTAATATGTGTGACCTATTAGATTTCTAATATGTTGATTCAAATATAAATTATAATTATAATTAAATAAAATTAAATACATTAAATAATTTAATTTATTATCAATTCAACAATTAATTAATTAATTTTTAAAGATTATGTGTATTGTTTAACAACATGTCATGATCCCTAAAATATTAGATAAATCATTAGTGGTTTAATTCAACCTTTTAGTGATCAATTTCTTAGTGTAATTAATATCATTTCATCAATAATATTATGATTTAACATTAAAACATGAAGTATGTCTTCCATGATTAATCATGTATATTTTTTATATAATAATCATTGATCGTTTGAATAAAAATTGAAACCTTTTTTAAATCTCATTTCATCTTGACTAAGAATTTCTCAATCAACACTATTTGAAAACAAATTGAATATTTTTTCTAATTCACCTATAGTGATGAATCCTCTCTTGATCGCTCAATTACCTTTATATATTTCATGATATACCCAATGTTTATTCTTATATTATCTTGATTAAGATAACACGTAATAAGATCAAAATATAACTTACACAACCATCACGTGAGCTTTTCTATAGACATGTGATTTTTTCGTATATAATTCTCATACAGGTCAGTT
This sequence comes from Populus euphratica, assembly GCF_000495115.2. NCBI lineage: Eukaryota > Viridiplantae > Streptophyta > Magnoliopsida > Malpighiales > Salicaceae > Populus > Populus euphratica. Next base: position 47,177 of record NW_011500776.1, on the reverse strand, counting down.
TAGAATACATGTCTGATGACGAGCACATATATATTAATTTTAGACATCCCTTATACCTCAATTGATGAGAACAATTGTTTCCTTTCATAACAGAAAAAATATAATATATGTTAGTCTCTATAACTCTAATGAATGTCTAGTATTTAAGAGAGCATTGACCAAGAATATTTTAGGAACAATTTTTTAATGTAATAGAAATCTCATAATTGTAACAACTTTATAATTTTATTTGCAAGTATTTTTGTCACATGAAATTTATCTTTACTCTAGATTCATTAATCTAATATTATATGAATACTAAAGACAAATTAAATCTTTATTGATAATAAATATGTATTTATATGAATATAATAATTTCTAGTATTTAAAAGAGCATTGACCATAAATATTTTAGGAACAATACTTTACTATAATAGGAATCTCATAATTATAACTTTATAAATTTTTTTGCAAAGTATTTTTATCACATGAAATTTATCTTTACTCCAAATTTATTAATATGATATCGTATAAATATTAAAGAAAAATAAATTCTTTATTAATAATAAATATGTATTTATATAAATATAATAATGTCATGTGTAACTAATCAGTTGGTTACAATGTATATTAATCTAACAATCTTTTACTTGCATTAAAAAGTCAATCACTCATGTATCTAATACCATATTGCTCCATATAGCATTAATGCTTCTGCATGGATAGTGACTTAGTAAAAGGATCTTCTAGATTTTCTTCGGTGGATATTTGCTCTATCTTTACATCTTTATTTTATTGATTTATCAAATCAAATGGAATTTTTTTAAGTACTTATTTGGATCATTTATGATATATTAGTTCCTTTGCTTATGCAATAATTCCATTGTTATTACAGTACATAGCAACTTGATCAACAATGCTAGGAACCAACCTAATTCAATGATGAACTCATTGATCTAAACAACCTTTTTGTTTCCTCAAATAGGGAGGTGTACTCTTATTCAGTTGTAGAATCAAATGTGCTTTCTTAGATAGAACTCTTCCAACTCAGAGAGTACTACCATTTAAAATAAAACATATATTGACTAATATTCACTATTTTCCTAATATTTTATTGAAAAATCTTAATTCAAACAATTTTGAATTTTTAGTTTATTTTCTCTATTGATGGATCTTATAGCTAAGTATAGGATATCATTTCCATCATATCTCTATCAATCTGTGTCTTAGAACACATGTTTTTGTAGAGAGTTATTCCATGCAAAATAGATAAGAATTCAATCTTAGGTTCTTCCATGCTAAGCTATTTTAGTAACTAGTCTATATGCATAGGTTGGGACAATCTAAAAAACCTTCTAAATCTATCTATATAAATATCTATATCCAACATATAGGTTGCTTCTCCTATTTTTTTTATGGAGAAGTTCTTAAATAACCAATACTTTATTGATTAAAGTAAAGATATGTCATTTCTTAACAATAATATATTATTTATATATAATATTAGGAAACTAACACCATTTTCACTGACCTTTTGTAAACATAAAGTTTATCCATATTGTTTTTTTATGAAATCAAATGTGTTGATTATACCATTAAAATTGGATATTCCTACTCATTAAAGCTTGCATTGTACACTGCCATTCATGTTATTCATTTAAATTAAATGAATTAATAGTAGTAAATATTAATAATTAGTTGTAGACTTTTATTTTTTGAAGGATATAAAATTACACTATAAAATATATCCTCAGATTTTAAATATACAAAGTAAGAAATAAATGTGATGCTAAAATTTAGGTCTTAGAATGATTAGAATCTAGTATGATAAGGTAGAAACTTCCTAACAAATAAAGATCTGCTTTGAATCTTAAGTAAAACCAATAAATAGAAACATGACTTAAAAAACAAATCAATCAACAATATAACTTATCATAAATAGAGTATATTGGGATTGATGCATCTTCTCCTTACACAATTAGTCTCCTTACCATGTTTTTGCAGACTATTAGATTTTCTAGTGACCATGATACTAGGTAACAACTCCTTTAAAATCATAATTTTATAATTAATCTCAAAACCCTTTCAATTTAGATAGACCTACCATTTGATACTGTAAATGCCATGATAGTGATGTTAAGGCAAGACTTTTAAGATATGTAATAGGTGAACTACAATTGCTTTAGAATTGTACTTGAAACTTTCTTAATCTTTTTATGATTTTTGTTTACTCCTATTATGGTACGTGATCTTACTTAGGGTTAGTAGCAAAAAATATTTTTTTTAGCTCAAAGTGGGGCAACAAGAGTATATGTATATATTTATTAGGAAAAAAAATTGATTTTCTCATTCAAACATGAACTACTCATATTGATAAATATCGACTTCATCTATCTTAGTTTATATGAACTAGCAGATAATATTTTATTGCAAGGTCATGAATTTTGAACCTACTATACATCATTATTCATGATATTAAAGTAAAATATATGATATGCAAGGAAATGATGGGTTTAGAGAAAAATATAAAGGGTTTCTCACCTTTTTTTGTTTTGTTTTTGTTATGATTACTAAAAGGGTCAGTTTACCTCTTTCTATTTAGATTATATGCTCTAGATCATAATTGTTGATTTAAGAATTATTTTATTTATTTAACATATTTTTCATCTCATTCCCTAAGATGGTGTAATGAGATGTCAAACATTTCTTTTAAATAATTATCAAGTTATTTTTTACAAATCAGTTTATTTTAAAGATATGCAACACATGCATAAGTAGGGAGCTTTTTGTAAATCCAAATAGGTTTGCTATAATTTATCCTGGCAAGGCTTACTAGCTTATCAAACATATTAATACGAGTTCATGAAATATGTAATTGGAACAAGATTTTGATTCATTCATCCTATTTAGGAACTACATTCTAGTTTCATATTTAATACAATTCATAACCTTTAAATCATGATAATTTCACAATCCAATCACAAACATAACTCATTCATGTTTACAATCATATTTCTCATGTTTATTTAGCTATCATAAACAAATTTTTAACTAACATTATGACATGTTCTCATTTATACGCAATAACAACCTTTTAAATTTCGAAGTTCTAAATCAATTTCCATTACAAGAATACTTTTACACACTAATTCAACTCTTTATTAATTCCAACCTTTATTATATATGTTATATCTTCATTGAACATGGATTATTAACAGACTTTCATATATAATGATAACATTTTCCTTCTTGACTAATGGAAGTTTCAATCATTTAGGCAATTTTTATTCTTTTTATTTACCCATTAATTTAACATTCATTTCTATTTGTCAATCATTTATATGAAATCAAATTTTAGGACTATCATTCGTATTATTTCAAACCTTAAACATGACATATATATTCATTCATAAATGTTTAAGTTCATAAGCCTTGCATTAACATTCTTTTCTCCTTACAATACATTTAATTATAACCATAATAACATCCCATTAACACACTTATACACACCTCATAACATTAAGAACAAAGTTATGCTAACTTTTATCCATTAACCACTTTGATTAATTAATACGACTAAAGAGTTGATATCTTCCAAATATAGGAATATCGAAGTAATAAATAATTTGGCAAGACCAAGGTCAGAACACAAGGAGATTAATTATATAAACTATAAATAAAAAAATAAATAATAACAGAAAAGGAGTTGACGATAGATTTGAAATGTGATATTAATGTAAGGATTTAAACAAATATAAGACAATTATTAAGATTAAAGAATCCACTAATAGTATTTCAAATAAATATAATATAAATTCTTTTTATTATTCAACTGGAAACCACACACAAAGAAGGTTCTAATCGGATTATAATTTATTAATATGATTATATTAATTATCTTATTTGAGTAATGTCAATACTGGAAAATGTTGTCAGGTATTCATGGTGATAACTTATGTTAACAACAAATCAAGTTCCTTTCACATTATAGATGTCGGTTATACCATACTGTTGTGCTATGAAAGTGTCAAGTATTTGTTGTACTAAGGATTGTTCAACACAAATCTTGATTAACCATTTAACAAGTAAGGTATTAAGAGTGAGTAAGATAATAAATACAAAACATATTAGTATTAAACATTAAAGCCCATATTCAGTTTATATTATATTTATTCTTACAATATTAATGTAACATTTTCACCTTAATATAATAAATTTAGCTGAACATTATGAATAAGAGAAACATAGATAAACAAGAGCAGAACAAGATTATATAAGTATAATAAAGGAAATGAAAGGCATACACAAGGGATTAACGAAAGCAAAACTTAAGCATGACAAAAATATAAAGAAAGAGAGCAAGAACATGATCTTAATCCGAAAACCAAGATGTCTAAATGCATGACAAATACCTTCTTTTATAGGTTAAATTTTGAAACTATTGATTTGATAACTAATTGTTGAGTAGATGACCACCTCTTGACTTGGTAACAATCTTTTCTTCTTATCTACAGAAAATATCATTACTAACATCAAAATTTAAACAGATAGTCTTCATAAAAGTTCTAGCGAATTATCTTAGCTTTCTAACCAAAAAACAAATCAGTGTATTAGGACTTCTAGAACTCCAGATATAGGCTGAACACTAAACAATGTCTGGGCTGCAGTACAAATTCTGACTTCTCTATTATTACTATAATTTGAACTTGAAAACGATCTTGTTGAATCTTGTACTCTTCATGAAAGTTTTAGGCCTATATCTTAGCTTTTTATCCATATAAACTAGACCTAAATCTAAGTTCTACAGCTTTAGTTATGATCCAATAACTGAATGGTGTTCCAATTTGAATTCAACCAGCATTTTTTTTTAAGTTTAGTTTTCTCTTTGTATTTTCAATTTCAGTAGTTAAACTCATCAATCAATCATTTGATTTATGTGATAGACATGCATTTAAAATGAACATTTAAAATAAATTAAAGGTATTTTATATTATCAGACTTGTTATTATAAAACATGCTTAGTTAAGGAGTTATTGATACTTCAAGTGCAAAATGATGATACAAAACTTTGATAAATATGCACTTTTAAGTACTAATCATCAATTTTAATATAAACGCAACTTTAAACTAAGTAAATCAAATTCCCATTTACATTTTTTTTATTTCAAGTTTAAGTATAACTCATTATCAATATACATATATAATCATAATTGATAAGTTTAAGCTGATTTCACACTTACTGAGTTTCATTTTAACTAAAGAAAACAATCCTAAGAAGTTATCTTTATTCTTAAACTCATTTTCATATATCAATAAATTCATTCATTATCACTTCTCACCATTTAAAACAACATATTTATACCTCTTTGTTTTTTTCAACTAAAAGTTTCGGTCAAACAAGGATTTTCACTCATTAAAAACCTCTAGCTTATTGCCATACATATTGTCCAAAGTCATTTTAGCATCATTAAGTCATAATTCAAACAAAAAAAAATCACATTTCACATTTATTCATCCATCTAACACAAAAAGGATAAACTCACCATACTCACTTTCAATACATATGCAACCACTTACGTTAACATTTTTCCACCCATACTAGTTATCATCCATCATTATTTATTCAATTTCAATTTTTCTATTCACAAATCCTTCTCAAGTATCCTAATAAATTCACGATTATTATAAGTAAATTTCAATAATCTATTCCACATATAATTTCTTCACTTAATACATTAACCATATACAAATTACATAATTTCACTATCACGCAACTAAAAACCAATTATCAATCAATGCTCGTAAACTTCTAATTTTAAAATGCATATTAAGATATAATTACTCTAAATGAAATTAATTAATCCATTTCAAATCATCATTATCAGATCAACACATACCAAAAATATATAATTCAACAAACATTAACTTTAATTCCCAATATCTTTGATTTTTCTAAAATGGTCATCTCTAATCCCATGGCAGACACCCAATTTTCTTCTTTAATTCTTTATCAATTCAAGTTATTTTCATCATATTCCATCCCAATAACAACATTTTACATTTTACATTCCCCTAATGTTCATTCAAGAACTCTAACTCAAAATCTAAGAATTTATACATAAAACTCATAAATATTTGTTTAACTTGTACAATTGAGTGTATAGCCTCTTACCCAACAAATTAATGAGCTTCGAACGCTAAGTAGTCTAAATTTTTCCACCATTCCTTTCCCTTTTAGTGTGGCTGAATGTTTCTCTCTCTATATTTCTTCTTTCTTACTTGAGTTGTCTCTCTCAATCTTGTGTTTGATGATGTTAATAACTCATTCTTGTCTCTACCATGCTTAATTCATGCTTTCTCACCAAAATTGTTTTGGTGTTAAACTTGACTTTTCTCTCTTCTCTTTTGCTTATCCACCAACTTTCACACCAAAAATAGGAGGAAGAAGAAAGGATGAATTTTAGCTTAGAAAACCATTTCCCCTCTAATGAGCCCTTGTTTTATTTTTATATCAGTCCAATTTGTCAACATTCTCACAAGTCCTTTACGAACTCCGATTACTTTGAAATTTTATCCCCAGATAGAAGAATATGTCAAGAAACTCCATGTAACATTTTATTCAATTAGCCCATTAAAGAGAAAGTTATGTTTGATAGTGCAAAACTAGTTAGAAAGTAATTTTACACCAAAAATTTGAATTTCTTGTTTCATCCTTGCATGGATCGTATCAATTTTTCCATTAAATCCTTTGGATCATTTTCTTATTTCAAAATATATCTATTTTTTTATATTATTTATTTTATTTATAGACTTATTTCAGTTTCATAGTAATGTTCTGATTTTTATTTTGCAGGGTTTATAATAACACCTTTTCATGCAATTCTTTATAATTCCTTAAAATTATTTTCTCATCCTTGAAAAAAATTATTTAAAATTTTTCAAATTCTTATTTTGTTGAAACTCATTATTGGTTTTGTTGATGTCATGAATTTTTTTAAAAAAATTACAAATAAAATAGTTATATATATATTAAATCACTTCGAGTTTATAAGAAATCTAATGAAATTATGTAATTTATGTATTAAATGAAAGGAATATAGAATATGACATAATATGACGACACATCTATTTTGTAATGATAATTTTTTTCTTTTAAATAAAATAAACAAGACAGCTTGGCAAAAAGAAAAAAGAAAAAGAAGCCTTACAAACCACAGAGGTTAGATGAGACTCATTAATGTGATGAATCACTATATGATTTGAAAGGGCGCTATGCCCCACTTGAGGTCATATTCTACATGTGTGTTCTAATGCAATTCCAACTCCTCACGATACATAATAAAGACGACAAGGATGCAAGAGTGGGCATGTATTGCCGCACCAACTTGCTCATAGATATTCTGTCATTTTTTATTTTAGATGCCATTCCGAATCCCTACAGTGGGCTCCCCTTACCTAAAACCGATCTAAAGATGAGTGTGTGTGTGTGTTTTAGCACGAATCAAGCCACTAATTAATTAGCTCCATGCAATATGTTACATCATGATTTTTATATTTGAAAATAAGGATGTTCTTAAATTAATCAAGACTAAATTTCTTTTTAGATAATTTTAATAACACACTCACTAGAAAAATGACATGATACGTTTGGAATTATTTTTTTATTTGGAAATAGAAGTATTTTTCAATCAATTTGCATATCAATTGAAACTAAATCTCTAGATGATTTTAAAGGAAAAAACTAATTTATAAAAAATATTAATTATATAATTTGAATTTAAAAAGTCAAGAAATTAAACAAATATTCGTAGTTACTAGGGTTTGGCATATTTAAGAATGGAGATTCATCAAATGGTTGCAACTCTGAGCTGTAAGCAAATTAATTAGGGTTTTCCCCAACTAATTTGTAATACAAGGTGTTTGATGGAGTAATTATAAAGACCTGTGCTTGGCTTCCTCCTTCGAAGGTATATATAGCCATAAATTATAAATTGCAAGCTGCATTGTATATCCATTAGTGATTCGTCTATTCGAGATAGTTGGTGTACTTAAAAAAGTAAATTTTAGGCCGTATTATGCCTTTGCTCCCGGCTGTTTGATATTTGTACGTACCTAAACATTCTCAGAACCTATTACCAATACCAACACATGGAATATTTTGACGGAAATATTGCGCTTTGCATGTCTAAGAAAAGAGAAAAAAAATAAAATAAAGAAAGAAAAGTAAATTTCATCAGATTGTCATTTTGTTTCATGTCTTCAATTCTATGAGAGAGAAGCAAGGAAAGGGTGTATTTTATTTGCATTAATAATGTATCAAATTACCGATGAAATTTCCATCCAGAATTTAAAAAAATGAGCAACACCCGACAATCCTCTCATCTCCCTTCTTCTTTCAATTCACACAGTAGCTCTCTTTTTCGTTTTTTATCTGGTTCTCTACCGGAGTATGCTTTCGGGTTCAGCTACAATATTAATTCAAATGCTTGCCTCATTTGTATGTGCCATGGAAACCATCTCTCTTTCTTTTGAAAAGATGGCTGTCTCATGCTATTGTTCTTCTCCCTTGTTGTTTCCTTAATTGATTTGAATTCTGACCTCCGCCATCTGAATGTTATGATATCCAGTTGCACTTGTTGATGATCCAGTGCAGGTTATAAACGTTGAAGATCCAGTCTAGGCAAAGATCAATACTTTGGGATGATATTGATGCAAGTTTTGGCTGGTAAACGCGTGCTTCTTTTTTTTCTTTCTTCAGGTGGGGGGCTTCTTGGTTTTTTTCTTACATTGGCTAATTATGTGGACACCAGTACTCTAATCGGCTTAGATATTTATGAAAATCTTTTATCTCTTTGTGGCCAAAAGCAAGAAATAAAACCTAAGAGATTTCTCCTAAATGGCATTACCAGTGCCAAAGCATGATTATAACACGCTGATGTCGAATCAAACAATGTCCATGGCCCTACCTATTATATATATATATATATGGGCAAATCAACCGTCCATTTACTATTCATGATGAACAATCAGTGCAATCCGAGCACTAGAGCCAAAACTTGTAATCACACTGTATCATTCGTCAATTTACTATTCTTGATTCAGCTGCATGTCATCTCTATATTTTACAGAAGATATGCTATAAATTAAAAGGCAGGGAGGGATTTCATAAGGTTATGGTTGTGTTTCTTGCACAAAATTGCCGGTCCAAAAATTAACGTGTGTTGTTATCTAATTGAGATTATTATTAGAAACTAATGTAAAACCATTTTCAATATTTCACTTAACAATTTAAACTTTTTAGTTGAGATAATTATTTAGAAGAAATAAGAGCAAAATGTAATTCGGGGGAAATGTTCTAATACTAGTTTTGTTAACTCTCTGTTCTTATGTCAACAAGAGATATGAAAGTAATCTATAAGAAAACATCAGATTAGAAACTAGAGTTAGATCACATATTCACAATAATAATGTCGTGTGCAATTTCGCCTTCAAACAAAATTAAAATCTCCGAGTACAAAAGATTTTGATTTTGGGTCGCCATAATGACAGAAATTCAAGGGTGTCAAAACTGTAGGGTTGTCCAAAAATCAAGTGAAATAAAATGAGCATGACTTGGATTGCTTGAGTGAACGGGCAATTTGATGGGAACATGTTCACATGCATATGGGACGATGTGGGGCTTAAATTAGGTCTTCTGGTACTTGTCCACATCTCTTTCAGTATATATATATATATATATATATATATATATAATGGTTGATTGAAATAAAATAAAAATCAAGATAGTTCAGATGATGCTCCAATGATATCCGACACTTTCTAGCCAAATGTTGGTTGAATTTCTCATAATATGTAAATAATAAATTTTAAAAGAAATTGAATTCTCAAAATTTTATTAAATAATTTTAGAGTTTATATTTCTTTAAAGATTATATTTATTTTTTCTTTGAATAATTACTTTAATATTTTGTTGTAAAATATAAGTTATTTAAGTTTTTGATTTTTAATAGTAATTCACGTTAACCACAAATAAAAAATCTCTTAAATTCTTTTAAAATAGAGAAATTGATATGTTTTTTAGTGTTAGTTTTTTTTTTGTATTTTTTAAAAGTACTGTGTACTATTATCTTATCCAAAAAATAAAAGGTATAACATTGTATTTATAAAAAAAACTAAAAACTCTATAAATAACAAAATATCAATTAGTCTCTTGAATAATATCATGTATGTTATTTCAGAAAAATCTTAGAAATATATTCAACAAGTCTTTGCTTGAATTTTTTTCTAGGTCTATAATTGTAATTCCCTGAATTAATTACATTCTAGTTCTTTATTTCTAAAACTTATTTACAATCAAGTCACTCTTGATTAATTATTCCAATTTAATTTATGACCAATAATTCTTATATGTGTGAACCATTAAGTTTCCTAATAAGTTGACCCAAATATAAATCACAATTCTAAATAAAATTAAATAAATAAATAAAACAAGTTAATTTATTATCAATTCAATAATTGATTGATTTATATTTGAAGATTAGATATAATTTCTAGCAATATGTCATAATCCCTAAAATATTAGAAAAGTTATAAGTGGTTTGACTTAATAGCACAAAGTGTGTATATTTTGTCAAATCATAGTTATTCTCAAAACCATAGTCATTGATTATTTGAATATAATTTGAAACTTTTTTCAAATCTCATTCTACCTCTCATAAGGATTTACAATCAATAGTATTTAAAAACATACAAAATATTTTTCTTAATTCACTTGGGATAAGGAATCATCTCTTAATTACATTTCATATAATTCATGTTATACAGAATATATGCTCATTTATTATCCTTGATTAGGATAACATGTAGTAGATTCAAAACATAGATTCCCTATATAATATAACTTACTGATTTTAAATCTAAGAATCACTTACAGAATCATCATGTAAGGTTTTCCATAGACACAGTGATCTTTCCATGCAAAAATCACATACTGGTTAGTTCAATATACATGTTATTTGATAATCACCTACATATTAGTTCTTAGTATCCCTCGTAACTCAGTTTATGAGAATAATTGTTTTTTTAAAGAAAATAACATAATATGTATCGATCTTGATAACTTTAATTAATGTTCAGTCTTACTAAAGTATTGATAAGAAACATTTAGAAACAATGATTTAAGGTAATAAAAAATCATAATTATAACAACTTTATAATTCTTTTTACAGAACATTTTTGTCCTATGAACTTTATCTTTATTATAGAATCATTAATCAAATATTTGATGAATATTAAAGATAGATACAATTTCATATAACTAATCAATTAACTCAAAACATATACACTAATAATACCTTTATCAAGTCATTTAGTCCATGAGTAAGCCTAAATAGCACCACCTATATTCCTAACAATTGGTATGCATTTTAAGGTAAAATTACAACCTCCAATGAATTTTGTACAATGCCATACTAATTGATGCTTACACATGAGTTAGTATAATATCATCTTTCTTGGCCAATGGTTATTTCTTGTTTTCACCTCAAGAAGAACCTACTAAGTACCAACATCTTTATCAATAACACAACGAGACACCATAACCAATGGCAAACACCAAATTTTTTCATCATTTGCATAACAAGGCAAAACAATGACTCAACTTTTCAGGTATTTTCTATCATTATACCACTCTCCACGAGATAAGCTAACATGAACAACATATATAAATATCTCAAGTCACTAAGTTAAAAAAAAAGGGACATGAGACTACCATTTCCTGGTTAACACCTTTACTTTATGATCACTACAATATAACACATATCATGGTTAACATTTTCTGGTCATCATATCTTGGTACCACTTCAAGGTCACTATTACTTCTAGGTTAACACCTTTTTATCATTACCATTATATCCTTATATATAAGGGCCCCCTAACACTATGATATTGTGGCAACCTCCTCATAATTGTGAACATCTTCTCATATCTTGTGCTTCTTTTTGTATATTTTGTTCTCACATAGTTTTTTATATATATATATTTACTAACTTAAGCATCAAATGATATTCTATCATGATAAGGAACTTGTTTTTATAGGTAAGCGTGGAAGTCACCTTGTTAACACACCAAGTAGTGACCAAATCAAGTCACCTCATCAACTAGGTCAAGCCTAGTTGACACGACTAAAAGATTGATGTCTTCTCCCAAGTGCAGGAGTGTCGAAGTAATAAATAACCCCGCAAGACCGGGGTCGAACCACAGGGAGGTTATTTGTACAAACAATAATACAACAACAATAACAATAACAATAACAACAACAACAATAATAATAGTA
>NW_011500776.1:1308-28603 GCF_000495115.2 Populus euphratica | reverse complement strand
TAGTAGTAGTAGTAGTAGTAGTAGTAGTAGTAGTAGTAGTAGTAGTAGTAGTAGTAGTAGTAGTAGTAGTAGTAGTAGTAGTAGTAGTAGTAGTAGTAGTAGTAGTAGTAGTAGTAGTAGTAGTAGTAGTAGTAGTAGTAGTAGTAGTAGTAGTAGTAGTAGTAGTAGTAGTAGTAGTAGTAATAATAATAATAATAAAGAAAGAGAAGAAGAAGAAGATGATGAGAACTTTGAGATGGAATATTAATGTAACGATTAAACAATGATAATAACAAATGTCAAGGTTAGAGGTTCCACTAATGGTATATCAAACAAGTATAGTATAAACTCTTATTATTGAATTGGAAACCACACACAAAGGAGGTTCCAATCAGATTATATATTGTTAACATGATTACATTAGTCATCTTATTCAATTAATGCTAATACTTGTAAATCTCGTCAAGCATTCATGATTATAACTTATGTTAACAACAAATCAAGTTCCTTTCATAGCTCAGGTGTCGGTTATACCATACATTATGGGCTATGAAAGTGCCAAGCATTTGTTGTACCAAGTGTTATACAACATAAATCAAGATTAGTCATTTAACAAGCAAAGTATTAAAGAGTGAACAAGATAGCAAATATAAAACATGTTAGTATCAAACATTAAAGTCCATATTAAGTTTACATTATACTTATTCTTACACCATTAGTGTAACCTTTTCACCTTGACATAATTAACTTAGCTAGACATAATGAAAGAAAGAAAAATAGATAAACAAAATAAGAACATAAAAGTTAACTAAGTAAAGGAAAGGAAATGAAAGGCATAAACTTAATATTAATGAAAACAAAGCATAAAAAATACAAAGAGAGAAAGGAAGAGCATGATCTTGATCTGAACACCAAGATGCCTAAATGCATGGCAAATGCCTCCTTTTATAGGCCAAAAATGGGAACTATTGATTTGATGACTAATTGATAAGTGGGTGACCAACTTTTGACTTGGTGACAATCCTTATCTTCTCTTGTCTGCCCAAAACGTCATTGATAACGTCAAAATTGGAGCCAGTTGTAAACATGAAAGTTGTAGGCAATTGTCTCAGCTTTCTTGTGTAAAAAATTCAGCTCATTTGGACTTCTAGAACTCCAGATATGGCCAAAATACCGAACAGTGCTCGGGCTGGAAGACAGATTTGGGCTTCTTTGTTGTTGCTACTATTTGGACTTGATAATGGCCTTTTTAGATCTTGGGCTCCATATGAAAGTTGTAGGCCTATGTCTTACCTTTCCATCCATATAAATTTGACCTAAATCTGAGATCTGTAGCTCCAGATATGACCCAATTACCGAACAGTGTTCCGGTTTGGATTGCACCGACATCTCTTTTCTATGTTTGGCCATCTCTTTATCCTTGCAATTTAAGTTCTTCAAGTCATCAATCAATCCTTTCATTTATGTGATAGACCTGCATTAAAAATAGACATTTACCATAAATTATAGGTATCTTATATAATTAGATATATTATTATAAAACATATTTTAGTTAAGGAGTTATTGATACTTCAAGTGCAAAACGATGATATAAAACCATGATAAAAATGCACTTTTAAGTACTAATCACTAGTCATTCCATAAGCTCAGTATATAGCCATTAAATTCCTAATCTAGTGTGAAGTTTTTGTGGCTTTATTAGTAGCACTTCCTATTAAAAATCTAAATAAAAGCTAGTTCATTACTATTTCACAACACATCACAAAAAAAATTATTTCTATGCCTAAGGATTTAAAAACTCTAAGACATAATCGAGTAACTGACTTTCCCCTTAAGGTACTCCAATTCCAAATATCTATAAATTTTCTCATAAAGTGAAAATGGTTAATGATGTTGTTCAAGCTATACATGAATAACTTCACACTCTTCTATTTATTTAATGGAAAATACAATAGTTAACTCCATTGCATGTATAATTGAATATATAAAGACAACTCCAATTCCTAGAAGAATTAAGGCACAATGATGTGCAAGTAAGTAGTGATATGAACACTCGTACTCCAACTCTTTAAGGATCCATATGAGAACACTCGTACTCCAAATCTTTAAAGAGCCATTCTAGCTATAAAGAGTGCTCCTCAACAAGTCCTAGCTATGAAACTGTTTAATTCCATCAATCTTTTTCTTAATTTCACTCACATATCCTTGCTGAAAAAGTCTCAAATATGAGATGAGATCAATAAATGCACAAGCTTCTAGGAATGAAAACAACCCCTATCAAGTGATAGATTCTCCACTTTGTCATTGAGTGCTATATACATGTTTTTTCAAAGATTGTGTCCCTATCAAGGCTAACTTAGACAACTACAATAGTTTTATAAACGTAGGAGAGCATATACAAAATGTACAATGTATCCTAAAGCTTGTAACACTGGACAATGACGTCATGTGTAAAATTTTTCCAACAACATCCTATAGATATGATCGAGTGTAATACCACATTATAAAGTCTAGTTCTATCATTAACTTTTATTATCTTAGTGTTAAACTCATTTCCTATTTCAGTACATGCATATCATATAAAAAGACAACCATTAAGTTATTTGTTATCACATAAATGAAGAGGAAAAACACTAAAGTATATCTCTAAAGGTTTAACAAGGACATACTCAATAGAAAAGTCTATTTGAATCCATTGCTACTGAAGCCTTGATTAGTAGGGTCTACAACCATTCTTTATAAAAATAACTATATACTCTGTTTGAACAAAATCTCTATAACATGAAACAAATGATAAAAAACCATATTTGAGTAGAAGAAGTCAGTATGAACAGATAAGAACACCTTCATTTCTAGCCATAAAAAAACATAATCTCCCAAGCGATATCAATCTTTTACAACCCTAAGACATCTAAAAGGAACACTAAGGGATTCATGATCAACTAACATTTTTTAAGTTTATAACCACACTTTAACCAGCACATATGATAAGTTATCAACTACCATTAGGGAAAAATAATTCATATGATACCCACCTATAAAAATCATACCTTCACCTATAAAAATCATACCTTCACTTGCATGTGAAAGTCTTTTGAATTTCTTAATGAAAGCAATAGTGTTTCTCTATATCTCTAATATAAATATCCATATCTCTAATGGATTTTTCATATTTATGTCTCCAATGAAATCTTCATATCTCCAATAAAATCTCTTTATTTTCATACAATGCCTCATTAATTTTTTTGATATAACTTTCATGATCATAAAATATTTTTCACTCTAGGAGGAACAAGCAAGTTAATTGAACTCTAATATCTATTACACTTACATTAACAAAAGCCATGGCATACAATAAGACAACATATTAAGAAAAACTATAAGAAGGTAACATGACTTATATACTTTTTATTTCTCTTACTTTTACTAGTTAAGTCTTTCAAACATGAATGTTTAAAACACTAAAGGCTAAATGATGGTGTATTTAAATTAAAAAAATAAACTATTTAAGTCAAGCTCGAATACCTTACCACTTTCAAGTTGAATAGCCTTACCAAGTTGTTTGGTTCATGAATAAGCCCAAAAAGGCTGTCTACGATGCTTTTTAAGCTCAACACAATGCCAACTAAATTCTCAATAACCAACACGCTTCTTAAGATAGAATTGTTATATACAATAAATTTGATACAACGTCGCACTAATTGATACATACCCAAAAGTTGCTCCTATATTGCCACCTTTCCTAGCCAATGATTATCTCTTACCTATAGTTCACCTCAAGAGATACCTACCAAACACTAACCTCTCCACGAATAACATAGTGAGACACCAAAACCAATGGCAAGCACCAACCTTTTTCACTAATGATATAACAACCAACAACTTAACTTTTTAGGTATTTCTCATCATTACACCACTATCCATATGGTAAGTAAATGCAACTAAGGTCTATAAATACATCATTTCACAAAGTAAAGTGAAGGGATATAGGATCATACACTATCACTTCCTAGTTATCGCCTCTTAGTACCGTTCCATAGTCACTACAACCTTCTAGTACTCTTCTTCGTTAACACCTCTTGGTCACCACTCAAGGTCATTACCACCTCCTAATTAACACCTCCAAGTCATTACCCACTCCTCGTGGTGACCATCTCTTTACACTATGATCACTTCTTCACTTGTATGACCACCTCCTCACACCACATGCTTTATTTTGCACATTTTATCTTCATATAGTATTCTCCTTATATATTTACTAGCACAAGTATCAAAGATCTTCTATTATAATACGAGACTTTTTTTAGCATATAAAAAATAAAATTCACCTCATCAAAACCACCAAGCAGTGGTAAAATCCAATCACCTCACCACATGTTTTATTTTGCACCTTTTATCGTATCATAGTATTCTCCTTATACATTTACCAACATAAGTATCAAGGCTCTTCTATTCTAATAAAGGACTTATTTTTTGCATATAAAAAATAAAATTTACCTCGTCAAAACCACTAAGCAATGGAAAAATCCAATCACCTTATTATCTTATCAACTAGTTCAAGCCTTATCATTTCCTAAGCTTAAAGACGCAACCATGAAAATAGGATTTTCATGGTTTCATCCTATTTTCATAGTTGTGTCTTTGAGCTTAGGGACTGATAAGACTTAATATACAAGGTAGCCTTTGTTTAGAGCATAAAAGCTTAAATAACTATATAAATTATTATTTAATGCATGTCTTTTGAACTCTATTATAAATTTATCATTTGTGTTTGAAAACTTATAATTAACTTAGTCTCTTGTTGCTATTATCTTATTAAAAAACATTTTATATAAGTTCTAATCATACCATTTTACAATACTAATTATTAAGAAAAAAAGAGAAAAATTAAAACTAAAATAGTATAGCTATAGAGAAAAACCAAAATATTTTAATTAGTTTAGTATTGATGGTAGTATTTTTGAGTAATTTCAAAGGCTTTTATTGTTATGGTTTATTTTTTATGAATAGATAAATGGCTTTCTATTCTTATAATCATATTATCAACATAATTGTAGAATTATGAAGCATTTGACAAGGTATTTTACTAGCCATATTTTGATTATTCTTATCTAATTATTAAAATGAATTCTTTGGAATTTTTAAAGTGCATCACTACTATAACTCAGTTTTATATATTATTATAGGTAGTAGAACATTCTCAAATCAATTTCGCTTCAATTGATAAGGAGGTCACTACTAGAATTTTGCATTTTAATGATAGAATAATTTATCGATATTGAGACACTAATTGTGTTGAAAATGCATTTACCATCAGAATTATATATGGTCACTATTTGTCAAAAAACTTATCATTAGTGATTCCTATTTTGTCCGTCATTATATCGGTAATATTATCACTAATGATATTACAGATGGATAAATGTGCCAAATTAAAAAAAAAAAGTATTTGTTGGCATAATTCTATCGATAATATCATCCGTGAGTATGTCATATCACCAATAAAAAATACCATTTGTAATTCCTTCAGTGAAGCACATGTTGTCAATGACATTTGCTATACCATTTTTCCAACTCTATGGAATTCTCCAAGGGATTTATTTCATTGGTGATTTTATCTGCAATATTGAGTGGCGTTTCATATAATATTTTGTCAACTCTCTAGAACTTTCTAATGGATTTAGTCTGTCTATGATCCTGTTAGTAATTTGTTTTCAAAAAATTCTAATAAATAGAGTAGAAAAAAATAAAATATTTATTATAAATTTTAAAATTCATAATTTTGAATACTATTCATCTAAAAAAGAGGGGTTGAAGGAGGAGGAAAAGAAGGCAAGTCTTCATCGAGACATGTGGGTAAATGAGATGGACTTCATGTACAACTTACGAATGATTTCAGCTCTATATACAATCGCTAGAATTTCGTCGTCTTAATAGCAATATGGGTCATTTGAGCTTCAACTTGTTGGTTTAAAATCGCTTAGAACTCCAAAGTTTAAGTGTTTGGAATCGATTGTGAGTATCCAATGGTTGAGACACTTTGAGTCATTTGCAAATCCTCAACCATAGTGTTTGAGATACTATAAATTTGATTTTTATCGAGTCCACTAGACGATCCAGCCTCCAACTAAAAATTCAAATCGAGTTTCGGATGGGTCGAAGGATTGTTCCTATATTTCTCTTACAACCAGGTGTTATATATTTATTGAAAAAAGAAAGAGTCAACAATTTAAAAAAAATAAGTTGAGAAAAAAATAGTTGAAATCCAACTTACTATTAATTTTTGAGCTTGACTATCGACAAATTGTTGCACCCTTTTCTAACGGTCAAAATTTTACACATGAGTTTCTACAAAAAGCTCAATCAACTTTGGTTCACATCGAATATTCGTATCATGCAAAAGGAAATTGTTGTTAGTTAAATATTTTAATATAAAACATCAATTAAAAAAATAAATGTAATAAAAAAGAATCTTATCATCTACTTCATATGCAAAATGAATAGAATGGATCTAATGGTGTGGGTGATAATTAAATCATAAATCTTCTTGTTTTAGTTCTATGTATTGGACCATAATCACTAGACAAAAATATTATCGACAAATTTACAGAGGAAAATAGAGGAAGAAGAAGAAATATTGAAGGAGGAAAAGGGGGGGTTCTCTTGCCAAGTCATAACTTAAATATTACCAATGAATTTATTGACATATATTAAAGACAGGTTTATTTCATTGGTGATACCATCTGTAAGCATGACACGTTATTTTTATTGTTTTTCTTCTTTCATTCATTCTTTTCCCACTATAATTCTCATGATATACACCAACAAGAAATTTACATCGGTATATACTGATGGACATAGCAAGGAAATATTATATTAGTGAGTTTCACTATAAATTACCGATGGAATTTTGGCCATCAGTATTTTCATTTTTATTTTCCAATTTTCAGGTAATGGGTGTTTGACATAACTTTTTTTTTTCTTTTATTTTAGGTGCCTTTCAAAAGTGTTTGACACAACTTCTACTTTTAATTTTGATGTACTGATGTTAAAAATAAAACAATTCTAAAAAATATTTATTTTAATATATTTTTAAATAAAAAAATATTTTAAAAAAACACTATATATCATAATTTAAAATACCTTTTATGTTCATCACCTTTTAGGATAAGTGAGGGTTAAAACCTTAACACTTCGGATTGATTTTGGTGGCTGTACTTTTTAAACTATATAAAATGATTTTTTTTAAACTCTTAATAGATATTCTGTTTACTTGCTCAAAAGTATTTTTTTTAAATTGATTTTTTTGAAAACATAATTATTTTTTGATATTTTATAGTATCATAAAAAATAAATTGAAAAATATTTTTTATTATTTGATTATATCATAAAAATAAGTTAAAAAACTTATTAATATTTTTTCAAGTTTATTAAAATAATAAATTTTATAAATAATAAAATTAAAAATAATTATAATTTTATAAATTATTTTAAATCAAATAAATGGTAATATAAAAAAATTTGAATTTTTTTTTAAAAATTATTTTGGTGATAGTAAAACAAATCTTTGACCACTTAACCTGCAACTTGATGGTCTGTACCTCGAGACACATCAAATTCTTTATATTTTTGCGTGAAGGTGACAAGCGTGTTGATTTCTCAGGCTTGTATTGCCTCTTGTCAGGGTTCCGAGTAATCAAGTTGCTTTTGTTCTTAGCTAGTATTTCTTTAAATCCTCGTGCCTCAAGAATTAATTAGGCTACCACAGTCAACAAAAGTTAAGAAAATAAGGTAAACATTTTCAAATGCTTGAGAACCCAAGGGAGGGAGGGAGTGAAGAAGGACAAACACTTTGTCAAAACCTTTCACAATCTTGAAGATCGTAAAAGATACGGTGTTTTGCGGGGTCTTCTTGGTCGTACCCTCTAATGGAAGTCACTGTCCTAACTCACCAACCTTAAGCTCAGCTTCCAAGGCCCAGTCGGTGGGAGTGGAGGCATCATCTCAGTTTGGGCCCCACAACCACTTACCCCACCTATCATGTGGTGGTGGGGCCCCGGCCTCTTTGTATGCTTCTTCTATGTATTTTTAGTCGAGGATGACAGCTAAAAATAAATTATTTTTTATGTAATGATATAAAAATAATTTTTAAAAATAAAAAGTATTAATTTAATATATTTTAAAAAAAAAATATTTTAAAAAATAACCATTATAATATTATCAAACATTCCCTTAATTAAACTGAATTGGGTTGATGAAGTTGAAGTGAAACACTTTTATAATCATACGTATGTGTTAATTAAAAGAATATAATCTGTTGGATTATGTACATTTGTTGGTGGAAGTGAGCACATGACCCAACCATGACTTCTTTGCGTCATGGTTCGAAGTTTAGGATTAATTATTATAAACTCTTGATTATGTTAAATCTGAACTCAGAATGCGTAATTCTTGCTGTTCTGATGACTTTTCTTCTAGGAGTCGCCGGAGCTCTTGGCAGCATGAGAGAGAGAGAGAGAGCGGGGGGGGGGGGGGGGATTCAATAACACGGGCCCAGCTCATCTTGTTTTTATCAGAATAAACTATATCAATAAATCCGAGCCTTGCAGTCTATTTTAATTCATTTATTTATATAAAAAAACAAGAGAGAAAGGGGTGGAAATAATTGACAGCTACTGGAATCTGTGTGGACTTACCAATTTCGTTAATGCCCGGTGTATTATATTAATTTGTCTATCAACACCCAATTCTACTACGATTAAGATTTGCTCAGCTTTTAATACCTAAACTATGAGATATTTGTATTAATTAAATAACTACGCACAGTTGGGCAAAAAAAAATAAAAGATGAAGCAACCGACCTTGCTCTTCTAGCTAGCTGCCATATTGGGAAAACGATTTTGTAGAAGCATTCCTTTATTAAAAAAATTATTGTTCAGTTTCAAGGGCTTTACAGGTTTTTTATCATTTTTTTACAAGTTAATTACTTAAATGTCTTAAACAAACAATTTTCTTAATTACGAATGCAATGACAATGACACTTTAGATATTTTACTATAGGTTTTTGTTCCTTTTTTTTAATTCCCATATATTTTGAGGTAAAAAATTTTATTCTAGATTTATTTTTCATGATATTTAAAAAAAAATTAATTTTATTATTTTACATTAAATTATTTATTTTTAAACTTTATTAATTTTTTATATTTTTTTTTCTGGTTGACTATTCTAAGAATAAATTAATAAAATTAACTCGAGTTAACTCGATATTTTTAATTGAATTTTAATTTTTTTATTAAATTATTCTTTTAAATTTTTATATTTTAATATCATTTCATGGATATGGGTTGTTTTTTTTAAAATATTACATATAGATTTTTTTGACATTCAATTATTAAGTTTTATATTCTAAAATTTCTTTTTACCTTTTTTTATGTTATTTCAATCTCATATTCTATATTACATGCCCAGATCATCTCAAATTATCATCTCCTAACCATATTATTTTAGCATTTTAAAAAATTTAACCCGATTCATAGCCGCCTAAATAATACATTTCTATAGACGAGCAAAATTGTAAATGAAAGTGATGTTTCGTTGTTTTTCTCTTGTTCATATATGTATATACAAGCCAGCCAGCCAGCCAGCCAGCACTCGATGTTAATGAAAGATAGAAAACCTCCGAAAGATCTCGTGGGCACATCTGGCCGATTTTATATAACTATAAACAAATACATCCCAACAACCCCTTTCTAGCTATGTCACCACTAATCTCAGCTTAACGATCTCGCTCGCCGGATTAATTAATTAATTAATTATAAATGTATGGAGAGCGTAATCATGATCATGGCCCCACCAAGGTCTATCCTAGTGGTCTAGGGACGACATGTTTAAGGTCCCAGATATGTTATTAGCTTGGTCTTCACGCTACCTCGTTGGGATCTCTACAATGTTCCATAGATCATAAACAGATTCGTTAATTATATTAGTCAATCATTTGTAACTCAATTATTATTAATCTTTAGTCTGAACACTTCACAAACGAGCATGCGTTAGCCTCACACAACCACGCTTCAATTATTATTATTATATGGATGAAAATTGCCAATTAAGTTATTTTCTTTTAAATTTATGAAAATATAGATAAATTGTTTAGACGCAATTTCCCATTTAATTTTTTTTCTAGATCAAAATTTTTATTTTATGTAATAGCAGATTTTGTGGTGAATTTTACTCTTAACTATATACATAATTTATAGTTTAACAGAATTAATATTTTTTTCTCTCTTTAAAAATTTTTAAATTCTAACCTTTTTTGCATAACCAAAAGAAAAAAACTATATACACAATCTATAGCTACTCAACGATATGAGTACAAGCTTAATATGGAAAGATATTACTCAATAATGTCAACAAAAACACCCATTTAGTGTATAAATCTAGATGGGAATGGATGGTGTTGAGGTCTCCATGTGCATTAAATGTGCATCCAAATTTCTTTTCTAACCATGCTTCAAGCCTAGACCTAGTTTTTTTTTTCTAGGATTTGGCCCTTTTTTTTATTTTTTATGTTACCTATAATTTAGCCTTTTCTTGTATTTTTTGGTAATGTATAATTTGATTACTTATTCCATTTCTTGACTATGTTATCATTGACTAGTTGATGAATCATTTTTACCCTTTACTATTATTTAACAATTTAAATGTTGAGCTTCAAAAAAGTTTTAAGGGTAAAAATATTATATAAAATAAACTTAAAAGCATAAATTATACAAATTTTATAGATATAAAAATCCAAAAAACCATAATCAAATCAATTATTTTTAAGAAAGTTAAGATCATATTTAAAATTGAACTTGATGTAATGATAACATGTTTAGTAACAATCTCACTTCATTATATTCATTAAAAAATTAAAGTATATAAGATTTTTCATACTTAATAGTATTCAAATTCAATAATTATCAAGTTAATTTTAAATACAGCTCCAATTATCAATAATTATATTACATATATTATTACTTCTATAACATCTAGTATAAAAGGTGTTTTTATTTTGTTGTGCCACATTATCATCCATAATCTTAATATCAAGTAACCTCTTGATTGTCAAAGCCTCTCCATCAACATGATACTCAACATCACTACAATCTTTAAGTGGTGACATCTCATCCTCCTCAGATTTGTTACTTTTAGATTCTATCTCCTCATAATTATAATTTATTTTTGTAAAACTTTGATTTTAACAATTATTATTGTATGTGTGAGGTTTTGCTCATACATTTTGGTTCTTCATTGAACTATTAACTTGTTAAAGAATTGACTAAGTTTCATAGTATTTTTCATACTTCTTATTTGCATCTCATCATAGGTGTTGAGTGGGGTTCAATTTTTATAGTCTTGGTGTCTCGACAGAAGTTATCATTATGTCAAGCCCATTCAAAAGACTACATTTAACTTTTTTAAGAATGTTCAATTTGATTATGAGTTCCTGAATCTTTATGTTTGTGGAGTTCACATCTAAACAAATAACTTAATAAATTCTTTTAAAAGTACATGTGGCATGCATAAAACTTTTCACCAAGAGAAAGTTAAGAGAGAAAAAAATATATAAGAACTAACAAAAGGAAAGGAAATTTTAGTTCATTTCACATATTTTCTATATATCTTTAATATTTTGGTAATAAATTTTTTCTGATTATTTTTATGTGTGTTAAGTGTTATTTTAACAAAATTTATTAACTATTCTTAATGAAATAGGGCAGAAAAGCAACATTGAAATTATTAGATAACATTATAGGTAAAAATGATTTGTAAAGTTTACCATTGCTAATATAGGTTAAATGCATTTTTGAAGTTAAAAAAAAACACACATTACAAGGATAATTAAGCTAACATTTGAGGTTAAAACTAACTTTATAATTGCAATTCATGAATTTGATCACAAACTCAACTATTAAAATAAATAAAAAACAAATAGAAATTTAATAAGAATAGAGCAAATTCACATTCAAGCACACATATTAAAGAAATGTTATGGTACTTAGAGAATAATTAAGAACATTTTATTAGTCACTCCTTAGGTCCATTTAAAGAAAAAAAAATTAGATACAACTAGGAGATAAAAATCCTAAGTAGAGATATTTTTATAACATTTTATTAGTTACTCCTGAGGTCCACTTAAAAAAAGCAAAAACAAAAAGAAATAGATACAGCTAGGAGATAGAAATCCTAAGTGGAGATATTTTTATCACTTTGGGTGGGATATAAGTTTCATCTTTTATTTCCTCTTTCTGTTTGTCTTTCTTTCTTTAAAAGTAAAAAAATACGAGCACCTTTCCCAACATATTACATTTACCTCTTGTTAATTTATCTAGCTATCTAATTAGAAAAACATCATTCTTATTGAACATTATCATTAAATATGGTATGTTTAAGGACATGATCTCAATAACTAATAGGAATAGATAATTAAAAGTTGAACATCAATGTTTGCACATATAATAGGGAATGAGGGATATGGACCACAATTCTCAACTAATAGTAATACATTAATTAGTATTATTATACATACCAATAAAAGACAATTTAATTCCAAGGTGGTCCGTCGCATGACTTAAATTATGTTGTTATTATTATGAGATGGTGTATTTAAAAAAAGAGGTTAGTGATGATACATGAAAAAAAATACACAAATGTTTTATACAATGTACACACCTTCATAAATATCTTTATAAACAACCTAGATATTTATAAGTTATTTATATTAAATATCTTATAACTTAGATAGTTACGAGATATTTATATAAAATATCTTAAATATTTCTTAAGATTTTTATCTTAAGAAAGTCTAGATAAACAAAGTTTTATCTTTCTAGTTAAAGGTTTGTCAAAGCTCATATCTCTAGACTCTATTTCTCTAGACAATATATATTTAAAAAACACAAGTTTGATACAAGATTTAAATAAAGCTTAAAAAACATTGAAGCCTACAAAATATTTATTATCGCTGTCACCTAAATAAATACTATTTTGACTTAAGCTTCAAAGTGTTCTTCTTGCAGGTGTCGTCGAGCCCACCAAGTCCTCTAGGTCTAGTTTTATCAGCCTATGAAAAGCGCCCCTAATCTTTCTGCTAAGGGTTTTTCCAGCCTTGTCATTTAGCATTGTCTTTAAGAATTGATCAAAAAGTCAATTCATTCTTGTTTCTCAAAAGTTATTTTCATAGTTGACGAAACATCAATGCAACAACAATTATGCCTCACATGGCTACGCCAGAGGTTATGCCCACGGTTTCGCCTACGTGGCTACGCTAGTAGCTATACAAGGCAATACCCATAACGATGCCCACGATTACGTCTACAGCTAATCCTATAACTGCGCCCACAATTATGCAGTAAGGCTATGCCCACAAAGTACTTTTATGTCAAATTGAACATATAAAAGGTGTCATTAAGACTTGGAGGGTTTTAATGATATACAAAATGGTAACATTATCCACTATAAGTAAAGTACTTAATGACACCTTTTATATGTCAAGTCTTCCAAACATAGATTGCAAGTCTTGAAAGGCTTTGATGATACATGAAAAAAATACACAGATATTTTATATAATATACATACTTCCATAAATATCTTTATAAATATCATAGATATTTATTTTAAATATCTTATAACTTATATATTTATTGGATATTTATATAAAATATCTTAGATATTTATCTTAAAAAGTCTATATAAACAGAGCTTCATCTCTCTAGATAAAAGGTCTGTCATAGCTAATCTCTCTAGATAACATGTCTAGAAAAACAAAGTCTTATACAAGATTTAAATAAGGCTTAATGAGCATTTAAGCCTAAAGAATATTTATGCTCTCCATCACCTAAACAAACAATATAATGACTTAGTTTCAAAGTGTTTTTCTTGTAGGTGTCGTCAAGCCTACCAAGTTCTCTAGGTCTAGTTTTAGCCTATAGAAAGCACCCCCAATCTTTCTACTTCATTAGTTATTTCATTTGGTTGTCCAACTAAACTGTCCCCACATGACTATGACAAAAAAACAAGATAAAATGCAAAATACAAAGGTAAAGCAAGAGATGAATAATGGTTGGAGAATAATAAACATGTTCACATAATAGAGGAAAAAAGAGAGGATAACTTGATAAATAAAAATAGAGTGAGTTTTGTTTTTGCATTCTAACCTATTTTGAAATTGTTTTTTACTTTTAAAAAAAATCAAATTAATGTTTTTTAAGTGTTTTTTTCATAGTTTTGATGTCCTAATTCAAAAATAAATAAAAAAATCTTAACAAACATCATTTTAATGCATTTTCAATTAAAAAATATTTTTGAAAAGCATTTTGCACTAAAATACCAAATACACATAGAGACCAACACCATAAAAAGCAACTCTCACACATATAAAATACCATAAAAGGAGACATACGGTATTAAAAACAAGGACAAGACAAACACATTTGCACTAAACACTAAGAAATATATACATTTCATTGAAAAAAATAAAATGACTGATCAATACAAAGCAAAGTAGACTAGGAAGAGGAGAAAAAAAAAAGAGGAGATTAGACACATTCCTAGACATGAGAGAGAAAGAAAAGGATGTTTGAGACACACAAGTTAGCCTAAAGGACATTATGTACCTGACACGACCAAAATATTGATGTCTTCTCCCAAGTGTAATAAATTATAGATGACAATAATACAACAACAACAACAACAACAATAGTAGTAGTAGTAGTAAAGAAAAAGAAGAAGATGTGAACTTTGAGATGGAATATTAATGTAAGGATTAAACAATGATAACAACAAATGTCAAGGTTAGAGATTCCACTAATAGTATGTCAAATAAGTATAGTATAAACTCTTATTATTCAATTAGAAACCACACACAAAGGAGGTTCCAATCAGATTATAAATTGTCAACCTGATTGCATTAGTTGTCTTATTTGATTAATGCTAATACTTGTAAATATTGTCAGGCATCCATGCTTATAAATTATGTTAACAACAAATTAAGTTCCTTTAATAGCTCAGATATCGATTATATCATATAGTATGGGCTATGAGAGTGCTAAGTATTTGTTGTATCAAGTGTTATACAATATAAATCTAGATTAGTCATTTAACAAGCAAAGTATTAAAGAGTGAACAAGATAACAAATACAAAACATGTTAGTATAAAACATTAAAGTTGATTAGTACTTAAAAGTGCATTTTTATCATGGTTTTATATCATCATTTTGCACTTGAAGTATCAATAACTCCTTAACCAAAGCATGTTCTATAATAATATATCTAATAATATAAGATACCTTTAATTTGTGGTAAATGTCTATTTTTAATGCAGGCCTATCACATAAATGAAAGGATTGATTGATGACTTGAAGAACTTAAATTGCAAGGATAAAGAGATGGTCAAACTTAGAGAAGAGATGTCGGTGCCATCCAAACCGGAACACTATTCGGTAATTGGTTCATATCTGGAGCTACAGATCTCAGATTTAGGTCCAATTTATATGGATGGAAAGGTAAGACATAGGCCTACAACTTTCATATGGAGCCCAAGATCTAAAAAGGCCATTATCAAGTCCAAATTGTAGCAACAACAAAGAAGCCCGAATTTGTCTTCCAGCCCGAGCACTGTTAGGTATTTTGGCCATATCTAGAGTTCTAGAAGTCCACATGAGCTGAATGTTTTACACAAGAAAGCTGAGACAATTGCCTACAACTTTCATGTTTGCAACTGGCTCCAATTTTGACGTTATCAATGACGTTTTGGGCAGACAAGAGAAGATAAGGATTGTCACCAAGTCAAAAGTTGGTCACCCACTTATCAATTAGTCATCAAATCAATAGTTCCAAATTTTGGCCTATAAAAGGAGGCATTTGCCATGCATTTAGGCATCTTGGTTTCCAGATCAAGATCATGCTCTTCCTTTCTCTCTTTGTATTTTTTGTAATGTTTATGCTTTGCTTTCATTATTATTAAGTTTATGCCTTTCCTTTCCTTTCATTTACTTAGTTAACTTTTATGTTCTTATTTTGTTTATCTATTTTGCTTTCTTTCATTATGTCTAGCTAACTTAGTTATGTCAAGGTGAAAAGGTTACACTAATGGTGTAAGAATAAGTATAATGTAAACTTAATATGGACTTTAATGTTTGATACTAACATGTTTTATTTTTGTTATCTTGTTCACTCTTTAATACTTTGCTTGTTAAATGACTAATCTTGATTTATGTTGTATAACACTTGGTACAACAAATGGTTGGCACTTTCATAGCCCATAATGTATGGTATAACCGACACCTGAGCTATGCAAGGAACTTGATTTGTTGTTAACATAAGTTATAATCATGAATGCTTGACGAGATTTACAAGTATTAGCATTAATTGAATAAGATGACTAATGTAATCATGTTAACAATATATAATCTGGTTGGAACCTCCTTTGTGTGTGGTTTCCAATTCAATAATAAGAGTTTATATTATACTTGTTTGATATACCATTAGTGGAACCTCTAACCTTGACATTTGTTATTATTATTGTTTAATCCTTACATTAATTTTCCATCTCCAAGTTCTCATCATCATCATCATCTTCTTCTTCTCTTTCTTTATTATTATTATTATTATTATTATTATTAGTACTATTATTATTATTATTATTATTAGTACTACTACTACTATTATTGTTGTTGTTATTGTTGTTTTATAATTGTTGTTTATAATTTGTACAATTAACCTCCCTGTGGTTTGACCCCGGTCTTGCCGGGTTATTTATTACTTCGACACTCCTGCACTTGGGAGAAGACATCAATCTTTTAGTCGTGTCAAAAGTCCATCTTAAGTTTATAATATACTTATTCTTACATCATTAGTGTAACTTTTTCACCTTAACATAATAAACTTAGGGGTGTGATTGATACTTAAAAGTGTATTTTTATCAAGGTTTTATATCATCATTTTGCACTTGAAGTATTAATAACTCCTTAACTAAAGCATGTTTTATAATAATATATCTAATAATATAAGATATCTTTAATTTATGGTAAATGTTCATTTTAAATGCAAGCCTATCACATAAATGAAAGGATTCATTGATGAATTTAAGAACTGAAATTGGAAGGACAAAGAGATGGCCAAACTTAGAAAAGAGATGTCAGTGCAATCCAAACCGGAACACTGTTCGGGTTTGGATTGCACCGACATCTCTTTCATATTTTAACGCTTTGATTACTAAGGACTAGTAATAAGCAAGTTGGGGGGTGTGATTGATACTTAAAAGTGTATTTTTATCAAGGTTTTATATCATCATTTTGCACTTGAAGTCTTAATAACTCCTTAACTAAAACATGTTTTATAATAATATATCTAATAATATAAGATACCTTTAATTTATGGTAAATGTTCATTTTAAATGCAGGCCTATCACATAAATGAAAGGATTGATTAATGAATTTAAGAACTGAAATTGGAAGGACAAAGAGATGGCCAAACTTAGAAAAGAGATGTCGATGCAATTCAAACCGGAACACTGTTTGGGTTTGGATTAACAACTTATCATATCACATTGGATGAGGTCTTTCATATTTCCTCTTGGGCCCAACTGCACATTCACCATAAACCCATAGGTTTGTTAAATGTTAATGGTTATTATGATAAGTTGTTGTCTTTTCTTGATCATGCTGTGGAACAGGAATTTCTAACATCTTCTGCACGACAAATCATAATCTTTGCTGCTGCTACTGAACAATTGATTGATCAACTACAATCTTTCATTCCTGTAATTGATCCCTCCATGAATCGCATAAATCGGTCATCTAAGGAAAGCCGTAAAAAACTTAGATTAGATTTGAGTCTTCATTTGTAATTTTTGTGTTGTTTTGTTTTATTATTGTGTTTTTTTATTTCTTATTTTTGTTTAAGTGTGTTTCAAGTTTGTTAGTGTTCGTTATTTCAGGTGATATCTTCTATACTCTATCTTTTTACCTTAGAGCATTGAGGACAATGTCTCGTTTTGGTTGGGGGGAGATGGTAGTAGATGATAAAAAAAAAAATGTTTTCCATTTCATAAAGCATGTGCATAATTGTTGTTACTAGGATGGTAGAGTAAAGGAGTTTTTTTGTTAAAGTGACTCTTGAGACGCATCTTAGTAACCATTCTTAACAAGGTCTATTATAATACTTCTTGAAATATTCAGATTTACAAACTCTCGCATTATTATCACTTAATTCTGCTCATATACTCATTTAACATGTATTATTAAACTTTAATTTTCACACACACACTTTAACATATGATTGTGGGTTGCACATTGGATTATTATATTATTTATGTTCTTTTGTTAAAGGTAACAACTAAGGGAAAGGGATTGTATATAATTAAAAAAAAAACATGAAAAAAAAGAAAGAAAAAAAAAAGAAAAAAAAGAAGAAAAAAAAATGATGATAATAAAAATGTAGATAAGTTTGGTTTCGTAGCCTCCCTAACCTAAGCAATTAAGCTCGAAGGGGTGTTTTAACACCTAATACCCTAAAGTCAACTGACTTGGGAGCTATTGGCCCAACGCTTGTTACATGGGTTGAGGAGAAAAGCTTAAGGGAATCAAACATTGCACTATCTACATATCAGTATCTGCGACCCGAGTTACTAAGCTCGTAGGGGTGTCTTAACACCTAATGCCCTTAGACCAACTGGTTTGGGAGTCATTAGTCGAAAGCTTGTTACATGGGTTAAAGATGCATGGTGTTTTTAAATTATATGTTTATATATTTAAAAGAAAAAAAAGAAAAAAAAGAGACAAAAATAATAATCCCAACCCAAGGAAATTAACCTTAAACATTAGAACAAAAATTTTGTTTTCTTCCAAGAAAAGCCCTATAATTATGTGTTGATACATTGAGCACAAAAGAAAGGTTTATGAATATCTTGTTAAGAGGTATTGAGCAGGTATATAAATTTAACGAGAGTTTGTTTATCTGGATAGATTAATGGAAGTTAAATGATGAATACCTTGCTTTGGGGAATTTGCAAATTGTTTTTCTTTTTTAACGCTTTGATTACTAGGGACTAGTAATAAGCTGGTTGGGGGGTGTGATTAGTACTTAAAAGTGCATTTTTATCAAGGTTTTATATCATCATTTTGCACTTGAAGTATCAATAACTCCTTAACTAAAATATGTTTTATAATAATGTATCTAATAATATGTCATTATTTTGCACTTGAAGTATCAATAACTCCTTAACTAAATCATGTTTTATAATAATATATCTAATAATATAAGATACCTTTAATTTATGGTAAATGTTGATTTTAAATGCACGCCTATCACATAAATGAAAGGATTGATTGATAAATTTAAGAACTAAAATTGAAAGGATAAAGAGATGGCCAAACTAAGAAAAGAGATGTCGGTGCAATCAAAATCAGAACACTATTCGGTAATTGGGTCATATCTGGAGCTATAGATCTCAGATTTAGGTCTACTTTAAATGGATGGAAAGGTAAGACATAGGCCTACAACTTTCATATGAAGCCCAAGATCTAAAAAGGCCATTTTCAAGTCCAAATTGTTGTAATAACAAAGAAACCTGAATTTGTCCTCCAGCCCGAGCACTATTCAGTATTTTGGCCATATCTGGAGTTCTAGAAGTCCAAATGAGCTGAATCTTTTACACAAGAAAGAGGAGACAATTTCCTACAACTTTTATGCATTATTAATGACGTTTTGGGCAGACAAGAGAAGATAAAGATTGTCATCAAGTCAAGAGTTGGTCACCCACTCATCAATTAGTCATCAAATCAATAGTTCCCAATTTTGGCCTATAAAAGGAGGCATTTGCCATGCATTTAGGTATCTTGGTTTCCAGATCAAGATCATGTTCTTGCTTTCTCTCTTTGTATTTTTTGTAATGTTTATGCTTTGCTTTCATTAATATCAACTTTATGCCTTTCATTTCCTTTCATTTACTTAGTTAACTTTTATCTTATTTATGTTTTTATTTTGTTTATTTATTTTTCTTTCTTTCATTATGTCTAGCTAAGTTTATTATGTCAAGGTAAAAAGGCTACACTAATAGTATAAGAATAAGTCTAGTGTAAACTTAATATGGACTTTAATGTTTGATACTAACATGTTTTGTATTTGTTATCTTGTTCACTCTTTAATACTTTGCTTGTTAAATAACTAATCTTGATTTATGTTGTATAACACTTGGTACAACAAATGCTTGGCACTTTCATAGCCCATACTGTATGGTATAACCGACACCTGAGCTATGAAAGGAACTTGATTTGTTATTAACATAAGTTATAATCATGAATGCTTGACGAGATTTACAAGTATTAGCATTAATTGAATAAGATGACTAATATAATCATGTTAACAATCTATAATATGATTGGAACCTCCTTTGTGTGTGGTTTCCAATTGAATAATAAGAGTTTATACTATACTTGTTTGACATACCATTAGTGGAACCTATAACATTTGTTATTATCATTGTTTAATCCTTACGTTAATTTTCCATCTCAAAGTTCTCATCAACTCTTCTTCTTCTTCTTTTTCTTCTTCTTCTTCTTCTTCTTCTTCTTTTTCTTTATTATTATTGTTGTTTATAATTGTTGTTTATAATTTATACAATTAACCTCCCTGTGGTTCGACCCCGGTCTTGCTGGGTTATTTATTACTTCGACACTCCTGCACTTGGGAGAAGACATCAATCTTTTCGTCGTGTCAATTAGTGAATTCAGAATTAGCTAGAAGCTGACTTGTTAATTAACTTACTAATTGCATTTTTTTTTTCAAATGAGGGACTAGTAAGACTTTTTTTTTTGTTTAATGTTTGAGTCTCCGATACCAATTATTGGCAGAGTAAAGCCATCGTTTATAAGAACAAAATCAAATCCTAAATAATTTTGAAGATTAGTTAACATACCTTGTGTTCCTGTCATATGGTTTGAGGCACCTATTTCTGAAATCCACTATGTTTCAACTATTGTATTATCCAAGGTAAGTGCTATCAGTGCTTGTGGTATGTCATTTAGTTGTGTTGGTCTTTTAGGCACCCTCTAATTTTGGCAATATGTCCTACCATCCCAAAGTATTGACATATTTCTTCACCATAAAGGTTTCTTTCATCAGACGTCATTCATCACTGTCCTAGTGAGAGAGGTTGTCTATGTTCTGTATGTGTTGATTGACTAGGGGAGTATCCATGGTGTTAGTCCTTTAGTTGTTTTGCTTGAAATCCTTTTCCTGTTAAGGTGAATTGTTGTTGTGGCTTTGATATCTTATGGAAGATCATGAATATCAAGGCTATTATTATCCGTAGAAGGCCATTAGAGGGGTGAGTGCAGTAGTGTTTTAGGTTGAGAACTAGTTGCGTCTTTGATCAAGACTTTAAAGTTGTGAGACAAGCTCAGTGTATGATGGTCATGGTGGTTTAAACATGGTAATAGTAAAAGTTTCATATTGAGGACCAAAACTTGTGAGAAGATAAAATACCTTTTCTTTGTCTGGAACTGGTTTCCTAATTGCTGCAAAGCTGTTGCGTAGGCCTTTAAATGTTCGAATGTGTTCTCAAATTACTTTGTCATCTTCTTTCCAAAGATATGTGACTTGTTGTCTAAGTGTGAACTCTTATTTTTTAGAGTCTTCTACATAGGCATTTTTCAATGCTTCCCATACAATATGAGTTGTTTCTAAGCCCATAACGAGACCAAGTGTTTTTTTAAAGAGTGTTCCAATGATCCACATTAGAAGGAGACGATATGCTTTTCACCATGCAATGGATGCTTTAGTTAATCTTGTTGCAGAGGTTTCTATGTTTGGGGTGTGATCAACATCTGTTAAGTTGTATTTAGGTAGGGTAGGATCCTCATTAGTAAGGTGACCAAGCAATTCTTGGCTTTCTGTAAGGGCTCAGGCTTGTTCATGTCATAATGGATAGTTATTGGGACTGAGTTTAAGGGTGATAAAATTTCTAATGTTGAGTTAAAGTGAACATGGTTATTTAGAGGTTTGTTTTTGAGATACTGGATTAAGTTGTGTTCGTAGTAGCTCTGATACCAAGAAGAAAAAAGAAAAATAGAATAAAGAATAAGATAAGTAAGTTAGGCTTCTCTAAACATGAACACGGCTAAAGAAGTGATAATTATTTACTTTTTTTTTTGCAATACAAATTAATGGGGACCACGTCCTCTATTTAAACACAAACAAGAAGAGATAAAGATATTAAATCTCCATAATATGCTTTGCAAGAATGAGTCCAAGGTTTCTAGAAATAGTAATTATATTAAAGCTATATTAATATTTTCTCTTGTGCCCAACTGCACATTCACCATAAACCCATAGGTTTGTTAAATATTAATGGTTATTATGATAAGTTGTTGTCTTTTCTTGATCATGCTGTGGAACATGAATTTCTAACAGCTTCTGCACGACAAATCATAATCTTTGCTGCTACTACTGAACAATTGATTGACCAATTACAATCTTTCATTCCTGTAATTGATCCTTCCATGAGTCACATAAATTGGTCAACTAAGAAAAGCCGTAAAAAGTTTAGATTGGATTTGAGCCTTCATTTGTGAATCTTTGTGTCTTTTGGTTTTATTATTGTGTTTTGTTGTTTCTTATATTTGTTTCAGTGTGTTTCAGGTTTGTCAGTGCTCGTTATTTCAGGTGATATCTTCTATACTCTATCTTTGTACCTTTAAACATTGAGGACAATGTCTTGTTTTAGTTGGGGGGAGAGGGTAGTAGCTAAAAAAAAACACTGTGTTTTCTATTTCATAAAGCATATGCAAAATTGTTGTTACTATGATGGCAAAGTAAGGAGAACTTTTATGACTCTTGAGACGCATCTTAGTAACCATTCTTAACAAGGTATATTATAATACTTCATGAAATATTCAGATTTTCAAACTCTCGCATTGTTATCACTTAATTATTCCCATATACTTATTTAACATGTATTCTTAAACCTTAATTTACACACACACACTTTAACATATGATTGTGGGTTGCATATTGGATTATTATATTATTTATGTTCTTTTGTTAAAGGTAACAACTAAGGGAAAGGGATTGTATATAATTAAAAAACAAAAACATGAAAAAAAAAGAAAAAAGAAAAAAAATGATGATAATAAAAATGTAGATAAGTTTGGTTTCGTAGCCTCCCTAACCTAAGCAATTAAGCTTGAAGGGGTGTTTTAACACCTAATACCCTAAAGTCAACTGACTTGGGAGCTATTGGCCCAACGCTTGTTACATGGGTTCAGGAGAAAAGCTTAAAGGAATCAAACATTGCACCATCTACATATCAGTATCTGCAACCCGAGTTACTAAGCTCGTACGAGTGTCTTAACACCTAATGCCCTAAGACCAACTGGTCTGGGAGTTATTAGCCGAAAACTCGTTACATGAGTTAAAGATGCATAGTGTTTTTAAATTATATGTATATATATTTAAAAAAAAGATAAAAATAATAATCCCAACCCAAGGAAGTTAACCTTAAACATTAGAACAAAAATTTTGTTTTCTTTCAAGAAAAGCCCCATAATTATGTGTTGATACATTGATCACAAAAGAAAGGTTTATAAATATCTTGTTAAGAGGTATTGAGCAGGTATATAAATTTAAGAACAGTTTATTTATCTGGATAGATTAATGGAAGTTAAATGATGAATACCTTGCTTTGGGGAATTTGCAAATTGATTTTCTATTTTAACGCTTTGATTACTAGGGACTAGTAATAAGCTGGTTGGAGGGTGTGATTAGTACTTAAAAGTGCATTTTTATCAAGGTTTTATATCATCATTTTGCACTTGAAGTATCAATAACTCCTTAACTAAAGCATGTTTTATAATAATATATCTAATAATATAAGATACCTTTAATTTGTGGTAAATGTTTATTTTAAATGCAGGCCTATCACATAAATGAAAGGATTGATTGATGAATTTAAGAACTGAAATTGAAAGGATAAAGAGATGGCCAAGCTTAGAAAAGAGATGTCGGTGCAATCCAAACTGGAACACTGTTCGGTAATTGGTTCATATCTGGAGCTATAGATCTCAGATTTAGGTCTACTTTATATGGATGGAAAGGTATGACATAGGCCTACAACTTTCATATGAAGCCCAAGATCTAAAAATGTCATTTTCAAATGCAAATTATTACAACAATAAAGAAGCCCGATTCTGTCCTTCAGCCCGAGCACTATTCAGTATTTTAGCCATATCTAGAGTTCTAGAAGTCTAAATGAGCTGAAGTTTTTACACAAGAAAGCTGAGACAATTGGCTACAACTTTCATGTTTTTGAGTGGCTCCAATTTTGACGTTATCAATGACGTTTTGGGCAAACAATAGAAGATAAGGATTGTCACCAAGTCAAGAGTTGGCCACCCACTCATCAATTAGTCATCAAATCAATAGTTCCCAATTTTGGCCTATAAAAAGAGGCATTTGCCATGCATTTAGGCATCTTGGTTTCCAGATCAAGATCATGCTCTTGTTTTCTCTCTTTGTATTTTTTGTAATGTTTATGCTTTGCTTTCCTTAATATCAAGTTTATGCCTTTCAATTCCTTTCCTTTGCTTTGTTAACTCTTATCTTATTTATGTTCTTATTTTGTTTATTTATTTTTCTTTCTTTCATTATGTCTAGCTAAGTTTATTATGTCAAGGTGAAAAGGTTACACTAATGGTGTAAGAATAAGTATAGTGTAAACTTAATATGGACTTTAATGTTTGATACTAACATGTTTTATATTTGTTATCTTGTTCACTCTTTAATACTTTGCTTGTTAAATGATTAATCTTGATTTATGTTGTATAACACTTGGTACAACAAATGCTTGGCACTTTCATAGCCCATACTGTATGGTATAACCGACACCCTAGCTATGAAAGGAACTTGATTTGTTGTTAACATAAGTTATAATCATGAATGCTTGACGAAGTTTACAAGTATTAGCATTAATTGAATAAGATGACTAATGTAATCATGTTAATAATTTATAATTTGATTGGAACCTCCTTTGTGTGTGGTTTCCAATTGAAGAATAAGAGTTTATACTATACTTGTTTGACATACCATTAGTGGATCCTCTAACCTTGACATTTATTGTTATCATTGTTAAATCTTTACGTTAATATTCCATCTCAAAGTTCTCATCTTCTTCTTCTTCTTCTTCTTTTTCTCTTTACACTAATATTCTATCTCCAAGTTCTCAATCTTCTCTTCTTCTTCTCTTTCTTTATTATTATTATTATTATTATTATTATTATTATTATTATTACTACTATTATTGTTGTTGCTATTATTATTGTTATTGTTGTTATTACTATTGTTGTTGTTATTTATAATTTATACAATTAACCTCCCTGTGGTTTGACCCCGATCTTGCCAGGTTATTTATTACTTCGACACTCCTGCATTTGGGAAAAGACATCAATCTTTTAGTCGTGTCACATAACCAATTCTAATTTTATAACTATATATTTGTATCGTATAAAGAGGTTTATTAAATTATATTATAAGCTAAATTTCTTTTCTAATTGTATACATGTGAATTCTACTATAATTTCTAATTTCTTATAAGTTATTATTAGAGATAACAATAGGTATCTTCAAGTCAAAAAAAATTGTATCCATGCCCATCACATTATCAATCAAGTAAGAAATTTAAGTATTCATAACTTATCTATCGGAATTTAAGTATCTATATGGATATCTATTGTATGATTATTATTTATTATTCAATAAAAAATAAAAAATAAAATTATTCGAAAAGTGTGTGTGTGTGTGTGTGTGTGTTTGTATTAAATCATAAAATTATAAATGTTATACATATATGTGTGTATTATGTCAATATTGAGATATGTGTATATTTTATTAGATTCGAAAAAATATGAATGTTATATATATCTTGAGTTAGGTTTAGGTAGAGTTTTGAGTTGGGTTTGATAATATCCATACAATATCCATTACCTATTGGGTAAGGTAACTTATTCAAGAAACCCGCTCATTCAGGTTAGTTCGAATTGGTATCTATCAAGTTTAAATTAAATTGTCTTTCCTAGTTAATATAGAGGGCTTTTACTCTTAATAGGATTAAATCTCTTTAGTTGTGCGCTCATTCAAAATCTATTGGTCAATCATAACTTCTAGTTGCTTAGTAGACTAGTCAATTACAATTTCAACACTCCTGATCAATCAAAGGCTCTTTTAGCTTTATCGATTCCTATGATCTATGATTTATTTCAATTTTTTCCTTTATTTTGTGATGAATAATCAATATTCTTTATGTTTGAAAAATATGTGTTTATTTTAGATATAAAAAATATTTCTTATATTATTTTTGAAATGAAGAAATATTAACCCCTTTATAATGATATTGAAATTAATTGATCAAACCACCCAAGTCTAATATGGCAAATAATAGTGTTTATCTAAAATCAGTTGATTATTATTTTGTTTTTTTTTAATACCCAATATGTCAAACACTTTTAACCAATCATTTTAATTTAAAGATTATGCATGCTTTTAATTGGAGGCGTGACTTTTAGGTTTCTTAAACTATACCAAATTCATTATCTTTTATAAAAATCAATAAAATTTTTATAAGCCTTAAAGATTCACTATAAAGATTCAATTAAGAACGCTAAACACTTTCCTTCATGTTAAAAACAAGAATGGAAGCTTTAAGTTCCACTCCATCAAAATCCATAATCATTTCTCATTAGCAAAATCTCACAAAGTGCTTGCCTAATATTAATGATCCATCATTAGAATTATACTAGGGAACATGAATAAAGAATGTCTTGAACTATTTTATGAAAAAATGCCACAAGAAATAAAAGATCACCATTATTTTATGTAATTAGTAAAGGTCACAATGGAGATTTTTTTGGGGGGATGGTAAAAGCCAATGAAGCAAGAGGCATAAACATTTGCTTATTAGTGATTAATATAGTGTTCTATAGAAGAAATGAGGATTGTTCTTGATCGAAAGGGTAAGGGAAGGTGGCTAGAAGGTTTTATGTTTCCTTTTGTGTATGGCTAACCAATTAAAAAAAAATCAAAGAAAGTGTTGTGAGAGGGAGGAGGAGCTACAGTTGGGATTTGTGCAAATAAGTGGATAGTGATTAGTACTTAAAAGTGCATTTTTATCATGGTTTTATATCATCATTTTGCACTTGAAGTATCAATAACTCCTTAACCAAAGCATGTTTTATAATAATATATCTAATAATATAAGATACATTTAATTTGTGGTAAATGT